>NC_080571.1:96952500-97252500 GCF_030247185.1 Malaya genurostris | reverse complement strand
ATCAGTAGAAATAATGTGTAAAAATGTTATCCCTTGTATTTAGAACCATGAGTAGTGATCTCTGCCATTCAAATAATATCGTATTGCGCTTGTTAACTGTACAGTGGCCTACTAGCTAATTAAACTGAGATTTAGAAATGCACATTATTTTCAGTAAATAGATCAAGAGGCGAGTAGGGTCTAACACTTTTGAAAAATCATTTATTATTTTCTTTTAGAAAAATATTCAAGAATTTTCTGTGAAATTTTCAAGCCTTTTGGAACGAAACTCTTGAAGTCATGAACCTTTAGCTATGGCTATCTCATTCTACGAAGAAGCAAGAGTTCGGTACATAGGCCCAAGATTTCTACTTCGATTGACTTCAAAACTTGACAAAACATTCTCCAAATGTTTCATTATAATAAATTATAAAAGATAAAATGTGATTTTTTGAAAATTTTAGACCCTACGGGCTCCCTGGAGTAATTAATTGTTTCCATTTATTTTATAGACAAAAAAATTTAAACGCGTTTTCCTCGAAAGCATACAGAAACGTTGGGGTCTAAAGAAACTTCAACTCTAACTATGCTGCGTTAATTTCTTCACTTCTCATTAGTCTGCCCTGAGATACAGTGGACACCGCAAATCATGATTTTTTTTCAGAAGCGTTCTCAAAAATACTTCTCCACCGTCTTATTTATCAATATTTTTCCATGAAAAAAATTACAAAATGTTGTTCGAATGATGCTTTTTATCATGCAAAACATATGAATTTATTTCGTTGAACGATAATTCTGGAAAAAAATCGCAAAAATGATGATTTTTTCATCGTTTAGACCCTACCGGGGGGCCCTTAAGAAATCAAACAACAAGCAATATTCAGATCACACTTAATGTGAGATTTTTTAAGAATATTGAAAAACCGGAAATCATCATCTTAGTTTTTGAAATGCTTTTAAAATATCAATTTTCAAATCCTACTTGACAATCCAGACAGACGCCATGTTGGATTTGGAACCAGCTTAAAACGTTGCTTTTTGTAATGTATTCGTCATACCCGTTCTAAAAGTACCAATATTTAAGGAATTTACAACAACCTCGATAAAGTGGAAGCCATGTTGGGTTTGACAGTGACTTGAAACATAAGTTTTTGAGTCAAATATTGATAATATTGACAAACCGGAGTCAAATTTATTGCCGTTTTGGGATTAAAAATAACCAAAAACGATTATTTTTTGGAACCTACTCCTTAAATCGATTTGGTATGGTAATTACTAAATCTTTTAAAGTATATGGCAAATCTTCTAAAGAATTTCGACAAGCCGAAGTTATTGTTGACATCAACTCATCAAGCTAATTGATAGGCTCGGTTGAACACATTCAAACATCAGTCAATTCAATGTAAACCTATTGATCGTTTAGTAGTGGATACACAAATGTGGATTTACAAATTTCCATTTAGGCGTATGAAATATGGTAGTTTTGACCCTAGCCAGCATCAGTTGCAACCTCATTGTTCATCGGTGAGCCTAAATTAAGTTAACTACAATGCAGTGAACACTAGCCCAAACAAACACGGTGTGCAGCAAGCGGAAACATGCATGACATATTTGGCACAAACCGAGCAGTAGACTATTCATCCAGTGGATGACATAGCACATATTTCATTCATCTGCTATGCATGCAGGCAGGCTTTGACTGAGCAGCAAAATGTGACCATACCAAAATTTGTACTGTGCTCAACGTAATCTCCCCATGCCGACCGAAACAGAACTGCTACTGAATGAAATACAAGGTGAAATGCTACTTTCAAAATCGTTGGTCGTGCTAGAGAAATCAAAAGGATGGCATCATTATGACACTTGTTGGAAACATAACTCGATTCAAATTGATTTTTGAATAGTGTATTATTCAAATAAAGCGTGATTTTTATTGGAATCTATTTGGCAACACTGTTTTTTTGGCAGATCACGAGTGAATCGTGTCTTTGTTTATAATATAATCATGAATCGTCGTTTGGTCTATAATTTAATCATGAATGGGCGCTGGCAAAATTGGCGGAAGATGCACGAAGCTTATTTTTGGTTAAATGGATACGTCTAAAAGCAAAATTACCGCATCGGAAGTGAAGAAGCATTGCAAGAGCTACCAATGCATCACAAATAAGTCACTGTTTGGTGTGGATTATGGACCGATGGCAATATTCGTGAAAAACCGGCCGATGTGTTGGAGAGAGTGTGCCAAAATTGAACCTAGCACATGGGTCATCTAAAGCGGAGCCGAGATCAACGTTTACATGAAACCGGTTTCAAACAATAAGTTATATTGATCGTTCTATGGATTCAAAAAAAATTCATCAATCTTTTCAATTTTGTTTTTTTTTTAAATCAAATCCTATAATTCTTTTTTTGAAAATTTAATCACTCTTCATCTCCGCTTAGAAGAGTTGGCTTTTTCGTCGTGAATACGACTTACTCTACTATGGGGCGCCTTTTCAATATTTTTTTTTGCTTCATGCCATCGGAAATATGATCGCAATTTTATGTTGTGTGACATAATCTTAAATAATACAAAATTAAACATTTCTGAAATGTTTGGTATCAAACGAGTATCAAAGAGGAAAAAACATGACGATTGTTTGCCTTTCTCGTATTTTGAAAGCTCATAGCTAAGTGATCTGTGGAAGGATTTATATAATCTAACTACCAATAGAATTGAAATTTTTAAACTTGAACGTAACAACATTGAAGTTTTTCAATAGTACACTATTGAAAAACGTGTCTGGTTTGATCCATTTTAGCACCAGCCAATTAGAACGCGTTCTGAGGAAGAGAACAACATATGTGCTGCTTCAGCGATTTTTGTGAGCAACGGTTATAGTAGCAAGACACACACACAGAGTAATATCGGGCCGGCCACACAGCAAAACCACACCAGAAGCCTGCCAGCTAAAGTCATAAGTGTACACGCAAAGAACCATCTCGGATCTAAATGCAGATTTTGTTGATCGTGACAATTTAAAGCACTTTTTAGTGCTACAGATCGTCATAAAGAACTAATTGAATTTTCACGTTCGTACACGGGTAAAATCGAGTCATGATTTGGTGAAAATAGTATATTTTCATGTTATTATAATACACCATGATTAAAAGTTCTCGGATCATGATCCATTTGGACTGATTTCGTTGAAATTTGGCGTAACGCATTTGATGTTGTTGGGTATATCTTCAGGCGTGTTTCTGCTACGATGGTAATCTTTGCAACATAAATTCAGGCGTTATGTTTTAAAATAAGATTTTAAATATGAATTAAATGGAATGGTGTGAAAGTGTGTGGCGTATTGTTTATACGATTTCAACTAATGTCTCAAATATTGTACATTTGAATAGCAAAACAGTGAAAAGCACAACGAATTACAATTTTATTCTGAAGCAATTTAAATGTTTTTGAACAACCACGACACCTAAAACAAGTGTTTACTTGCGTTCATTTCTCCAGATTTGATTTTTTATTTCAGAATTTGGAAAACATAAACGAATTGCATGAAAATACACGTGTGAATCAAACCTGTTAAAAAGATACTCTATGTTGAATTCTTGCAAATACCGCGGATCGATTTTTCCTTTTTTTCAAAACATTGTTTGTAAAATCGTCTTATTTGAAATATTTTGGTGAATCAATACAGCTTGTGTTCTTATATCCATGAAACAAATTAGTCAAACTGGTTGAACAAAAAAAAAACAATCTAATTTTCGTTAGATGGTGCTCCGAATCTACAGTCGAAATTATTTTTCGGTTTACGTTATCTCTCGGAATATTATTTTAACAACAACAGTCACATCGAATATGTATGAATACATTCAGATATATTCATACAAAATGTAAAACTTATAATGCCAATTTTCGGTTCATTATCTTTATGTTGTCAATTCTCTGTCAGCCGGTGGGTAAACCAACACAATTATAATATATATATGCCTTAGGATCAAGTAAAAATTTTCAGTAGTTAATGCTTTTCAATGTCTGCTTTTTGTCTTACCATTAATCTATTAAACAATCCATCACATCACTTGCAGAGGGTTCAAAGAGATATCCGGATAGAAAATTGGAGTTACGAGCTTTAAAAGAAATACATTCCTCAAGTAACGCATTTTCGGACCATGATTAATTTTCATGGGAGAAGACTTTTTGCTCATGAGAAGTTAAAATGATTGGTTTCATGATTTTCTAATCATGACAGCAGTAACGGATTTCTTTCCGTGTACTAAAAACATCAGATTTATCAAAATTGAAGTAGAAGTTGGTACTGTCACTGTCACATTCAATTACGACTCATGCAATGCGAAAATTAAAATATTGATGTAGAACACATCTTTACTACAATTAATCAACTAATTGATATTCGGAAGTGTTATGGACATGCCAGTTGTTTTCGTATTCACGACATCCAGTTTTGTCTCTGACATTACCCACCCGCCTTTTTAGCGTTCGATTCAGTCGTCACGGTTTCGTAGATGGGGCAAGTAATCTAGCCACATTCTATAACTTTGCAAAACACAGTGTGCGAGTAGTTCGGAATTTTACAATGCGCGAGCAAAATTTTAACGAATCGCTTTACTTTTATCGGCGCGTTTTTCACAGCTTATGAACAAATATCAACATCAATCAGATAAGCATAATTTTGATATGAAGGGTTCTATGCATCATGGAAAAACTCCGGCAAGTAAAAGTGGTGATATAAAAATTCTCATAATAAAAAGTTAGTAACGGAAATAGCTTCCATGTTACCTTTTCAATTTGATATTTTTATTTAAATTACAAATCAGATTCATAGATTCTATTACCCTACCGAGCGAGATATTTCACCGAAATATTAGAACTCGGAGCTAACGTAGTTGAAAAAATAGATAATCTGTTCATCATTTGACATTTCCATTACTCATGTTTCTCTGATCAAGCGAGTTCTATGTTGATATATCGAAACTCCACGCAAATTGAATCCATGATTCCCCCTGTCGCTCCAGACTCTTGTTCGGCACTCAAGGTTGCGCCCATAAATCAACACTCGAGTCGTGTTGCTGTAAAATCAATCAACGCTACTGTCCGGTTTGAAGTTGATCGATGCATGAGGAGTGCCGTGCAGACGTGAACCCAAAATGAGCGTTATGAACATGTATCATAAAATCGGAGCACGCGGAAAAAAATATGTACCGAACATGAAATAGTGACTTAAAAAGCGGTCCATAAAACCAGACCCCATTTTACGGTAGCCAATGAATAGGCACATACGTGTACGTACACAAACACGTCAAGGCATACCCAAAATGTCGACTAGCGCCAACATCATCAGTCCTTATCACGCTTGCAAGAAAGAGAAACACGATTGAAATCGCCGTTCATAAATTATGTTCAGTAAATAGAATTCTCGCGTGAGCGCACAATTTTTACGATAAATCAATGGGTGAGCATTTGGTGTGATTAATAAATTCCCCTTCCTACCTTTATGGTTATGTTTCCCTGTTGATCATTATCATCATCATCATCGTCAGCTGCCGATGGTGGCTGGTCGAATTGCTGTCATTGAGTCACTTGGACCCATAAACGGACAAACAATCGAAGCGTGAGTGTTTTCATAGAGAGGCAGTCGAATAAATTGTCCTGCGTAAGCCGCAAACAATAAACCAATCGGAGGAAAAATGTTGGTGGCACAAGAAATGAAGGAAGAAAAAAAAAATGGCAATAAAATTGTCTAATCGGATTAAATCAATCATAAATCTGCGTTTGATGGATGGCTGGAAGTGTAGTGCCTGAACTGGACTGCACTCAAGAGTGGTAAAGTGTGGTGTCCGAGCGATTAGCGATGACAACAGCATTTAGTTTGACACTAATCTAATTGTTGCGACCATGTAATGGGGCGGTTGCGTGTGGTTTGGTCTGATGATCAGATATTTTGTTTATGTTTAAGGCTAATGAAACTCAATTTTCCATCGTTCTGGCATCAGAATTAAGCTTATTAGTAATTAGCATAACTTTGGAATTAAAATTCGAGTTATCTTGTACGATTCAAGGTTGCTATCCGATTTAAGACTCTTAAAAATTTAAAGCACCAACCATGATAACCAAGTAAAAATAGCTTCATCAGTAGTTCTGCCGCTGAATAACCGCAAAACCCATAGGTAAAAATTTCAATACGTTCGTGCGCCGGGGATGCGGACTACTGGCGACCGCCCGGTAGAACATCTGTCATGTTAGCAGCAATGGGTGCGGTTTGTTTGCCACCAGACAAAAAACCAGCATCAGCAATTCGCGGCATTACATTTCGTTTCTGGTGACACTTCCACGCGTCGGTGGTGACCAGGCAACAGCAATATCCCGACGTTTCCACCCGATCGCAAATCAGAACCCGTTCCGATGAAAAGCTGCGAACCAAGCCGCAAACTGTGCGGTCTGTCTGTGCCACATTAATATTGTCAGCCGGTTGGTTCAAAAAATGATAAAAGGTTTATCACTGGGCGGGATGGCTGAAAATTTTGCCGTTTCTGCTCGGTTTCGACTGAAAAGGTCCCAGTTCGGTTGATCAGACATTCGCGTTATCATCCTTCTCGGACGCAGGAGACGCACACTATTGGGTGTGATTTGAATCTGGCGTTCACTTGTGTGTGTGCGTGTTTCAAAGCGCGGCAGAAAACCGACTTAATTAGCTACGAAAAATGAACCTTAAATGATTATGTTGTTCACTTAACGAGTTCAGTCCAGTTCCCAGCGGGAGGGTAAAAATTTGAATACTATAGTTGGTGGAATGATTCATTGCGTTTCCTGGCGAACTAGGCGAGACTTAAAAATTCCGGATTTCGATTGCCTTTTGTTGTTTATTATTATGCAGATAAGTTTTTACCGAGATAAGACTATGGAATCAATTGCAAATAGATTATGGAAAAATTGAAAACTGAATATAAAATATGTTTCGAGGATTAAATTAATTGCTGGCATAAGTATCATGCAGTCTATGGGGAGTATTTTGAAGAGAACAATGTCGATTTTGATGAATAATCTTGTATTTTTAGTTTTCTGAAATAAAGAAAGATGTAAGTTTGTATGTTTGTAACGGTATAACTCCGAAAATACTGAATGGATTGCTAATAAACTTGAAACAGGTACTTCTTGTTCTTCAAAGATAAACATTAGGACATTTGCTGGGGATAGAATGTGTAGCAAGTGTCCTTAACATGAGAGGAGAGAGTCAATGATGAAATTTATCTAATTTGACGAGCATCGATACCTTTTGAAGATCATACATAGTTGAGCTTAAGCTTGAGCTTGACCGGTCACCCCTGGCTGGTAACTCCGTTACTTATTGGGATTAACTGAAATTGTACATAGAATTTCTAGGTGATCAGACCTGGGGCTAGTAAATCATCCTTCAAAGTACGTCTTCTGGGAACCCCTGAATCCATTGATCAGTACCGGCGCCGGCCAGGCCCGAACGTAGATCGTCGAAGGAACGGGAAGGGATGTTAGTCCAACACTTGTTGTCACTAGAAGCCGTATATACTACTGCGCACTCCACAAGTCAGGGGAGTTGAATATTTGTTAGTATAAATTTCAGTAATGTATTCGTGCGCGACTTAATATGCTTCGAGTTTAAGATTCTCGGATGCACCACAAAACTTCCCGAAGCTCTTCCCGATTGAACATTTCATCAATATACGATATTGAAGTACCGAGAGTCTTAATTCACAGTTCTTATTCGTGTAGACTGAGGGATAATTTTAAATGCTGTAGTGGAACAAATAAAAACCTCCCTAATTTTGTTCTAAATGAAACTGCCTGCTACAATATAAGTGACATATCCGACTAGTATTGAATAAGACCAAAGTAGTTTGTTTGGGCATACACTAGCATTGCCCTTTCAATTTTAAACATTTTTAACTCAAATTAATAGGAATTCTTTGTTTTTATTTTTGTATTTTCGCTAAAAATGACGATTTAAAATTTTAAACACATCTCAACCTATTGTTTTGGAACCGGAAGTGATCTGAACAATGATCAAAAGCAGTGTTTTTTTAAAGGCGTTGACCCTTTTATTTGAGTCTAGGTTTGTGAGAATCGACTCAGCTGTTTCTGAAAAAATGAAGAAAGTTCAATTTTAAAGTTATCGACTACTACTTCCGGTCTTTTAGAAGGCGAAGTTTTTTCACGATTTATGCTTACTTACCTAACAGCTATAGGCCTGGGGTGTCCTTTGCCGTATCAAGCATACGTCTTAACATAACTCGGTCCATGGCTGCTCGTCGCCAGCCACTCAAGGCACGGATGCTTCTGAGATCACCCTCCACTTGATCGATCCACCTTGCTCGCTGCGCTCCTCTTCTTCTTGTACCAGTCGGATTAGATTCAAGAACCATTTTCACTGGGCTGTCGTCCGACATCCTTATGACATGCCCAGCCCATCGTAGACGTCCGATTTTAACTCTGCGTACGATGGGTGGTTCTCCTAGCAGCTGTTGCAATTCGTGATTCATCCGCCGTTTCCACGTTCGTCTTCCATCTGCACTCCGCCATAGATTGTCCTCAGTACCTTTCTTTCGAAAACACGTTGGTCCTCTGCCAACATAGTCCAGGTCTCGTGGCCATAGAGAACAACCGATCTAATGAGCGTTTTGTGGATGGTCAATTTCGTGCGGTGGCGTACTTTTGTCGATCGAAGGGTTTTTCTGAGTCCAAAGTACGCACGATTCCCTGCCAAAATACGTCTCTGTATTTCTCTGCTGGTGTCATTGTCGGCGATCACCAGTGAGCCCAAATACACAAACTCGTCAACCACCTCGATATCGTCACCGTCTATCAATATTCGTAGTGGGAGGCGTAGTGTTTGTTCTCTAGAGCCTCTTCCTCTCATGTATTTTGTTTTCGACGCATTTATGGCCAGTCCGATACGCCTAGCTTCAGCTTTCATTCCGATGTAGGTTTCCGTCATCTTCTCAAGGTTACGTGTTACAAAGTGAAGCCAAAAAGTTGTACGGACTTTCGGAAGATCGTGCCACTCGTGTCGATCCTCGCTCTTCGAATCACACCTTCCAGGGCAATATTGAACAAGATACAAGAAAGTCCACCACCTTGACGTAGCCCTCTCCGAGATTCGAAGGGACTCGAGAGCGTCCCAGATACTCGGACGTAGCACATCACTCTATCCATCGTTGCTTTGACAAATCGCGTCAGTTTATCCGGGAAACCGTATTCGTGCATGATCTGCCATAGCTGTGCTCCATCGATTGTGTCGTATGACGCTTTGAAGTCAATGAATAGGTAATGCGTGGGTACGTTGTATTCACGACACTTCTGGAGTACTTGTCTTATCGCGAATATGTGATCCGTAGTGGCACGGGCTTCAGTAAATCCAGCTTGGTACGGCCCTACGAATTCCTTAGCTATTGGTGATAGACGACGGCAAAGGATTTGGGATAGTATCTTGTAGGCGGCGTTGAGCAATGTGATTGCACGGAAATTGCAACAATCTAGCTTATCGCTCTTTTTGTAGACGGGACATACCACTCCTTCCATCCATTTCTGCGGCAGAATCTCCTCCTACCAAATCTTAGAAATCATTCAGTGCAGCGCTCTAGCCAGTGCCTCTCCTCCATGTTTGAGCAGCTCGCCTGGCAACTAGTTATTTCCCGTGGCTTTGTTGTTCCTTAGCTTGCCGATCTCCTCACTTATCTTCGACAGATCAGGTGCTGGAAATCTGTCGTCGGCTGAGCGTGCACCCATATTGATTCCCGTGTCGTTCTCTGTATCCTGTGCTTCGCCATTCAGATGCTCGTCATAGTACTGCTTCCACCTGTCGATCACCTTACGTTCGGTCGTGAGAAGGTTACCACTGGTATCTCTGCACATTTCGGCCTGTGACGTGAAGCCTCTACGTGAGCGGTTCACCTTCTCATAGAATTTCCTTGTATCATTTGCGCGGTATTCCATCGCTTCGCGATCTTGGTCTTCCTGGTGGTGCTTTTTCCTCCGGAAAACCGTGTTCTGTCTGTTCCGTGCCTGTCCGTATCGTTCCTCGTTCGCTCTCGTGCGGTGTTGCAGCCTCCTCGCCCTTGCTGCATTCTTCTCTTCGACCAACTGCTGTCATTCGCCGTCAAACCAGTCATTTCTTCGATTCGATAACCTCGTACCTAGTACGGTTGAAGCAGTGCTACTCACGGCGGATCTTATATTCCTCCAGAAGTCTTCAAGAGTCGCCGCGCAAAGCTGCTCTTCCGTTGGTAGCACTTGCTCCAGTTGTTGCGCATATTCCTTTGCAGTACGAGCGCTACGTAGCTGTTCGAGATTGAATCCCGGCGTTCCTGTGCGACGAGTATTGTGCACCGTCGATAGTTTTGAGCGCATACAAACTGCAACAAGGTAGTGGTTAGAATCAATGTTGGCACTGCGGTAGGTGCGGACATTGATGACGTCGGAGAAGAATCGCCCGTCGATGAGAACGTGGTCGATGTGATTTTCCGTATGTTGATCAGGTGATCTCCAGGTGGCTTTGTGGATATCTTTGCGGAGGAAGAAGGTGCTTCGAACTACCATTCCTCGGGAGGCTGCAAAGTTCACGCATCGTTGGCCGTTATCGTTTGTTACCTCGTGCAGGCTCTCCAGCCCGATCACAGGCCTGTACATTGCCTCCTGGCCTACCTGAGCATTCATGTCGCCGATGACAAGTTTCACATCCCGCCGTGGACAGCTGTCGTAAGTTCGTTCCAGCTGTGCGTAGAATGCTTCCTTTTCGTCATCGGGCCTCGTCTCATGTGGGCAATGCACGTTGATGATGCTGTAATTGAAGAAACGGCCCTTGATCTTCAATACGCACATTCTATCACTGATTGGCTGCCACCCAATCACGCGCTGGCGCATCCATCCCAACACTACAAATCCCGTTCCTAGAACACTGGTTGTCCCACAGCTCTGGTAGAAGGTAACCGCTCGATACCCATTTTTCCACACCTTCTGTCCCGTCCAACAAAGTTCCTGCAATGCTACTAAATCGAAGCCGTGGATTTGAAGTTCATCATGCAGCATTCGGTCGTATCCTGGGAAGCCAAGCGATTTGCAGTTCCATGTGCCAAGCTTCCAATCGTAGTCTTTATTTCGTCGCGTAGGTCTTTGCCGATTATTCCGATTCGTATTTATATCCTGATTATTCGTAACAAGTGTTTTGCGGGCGGCTTGTTAGGCCTGCATCAATCTCCTGTCTCGCCGGAGGGCCATCGTGTCAGCACTGTTTAGAGTCCCACACTGACAGAAGGACGGTAATCAGCCGCTCCTAACATGGAGAACAGACGCTCGGGTAGGCTCGCTCTCTGTGAAGAGAAGGCAAGCCCCCCCCTTCCCTGTCAGCATACGACCAAGGTCCCACTGGGGTTGGTTACCTGATCTTTCCTATGGTAACTCGCACCCCAGCCGGCACCGCGGGGAGGTACGGATAGGAGTTACTGGAGAAGAGGCTATGAACCACATTGGGCCTGAATTGCGCATTGTCCAGTCGTTTACCAACCAACGACTTATGCATCATTGCTCAACATGGCAGGTTGCATTTTTTTTATTTAAAGATATTTTTATTCAGGCCTTTTTGCGTACAAGCTTTACGTGGCCGATTGAGCCGATTTTAAAATATTTTTTTTTTGAGTTGGATCTCGTTGTCACCCTTTTTCTAGGGGGAGAGGAGCTTCCATTTCCCTCCTGCGAGGATTGAGGGGCACTTTGTTCGTGGCTCGTCTCGTCATCCATTGCCGCATCGGTTGTATTGTTGTTAATTTCCGTCTTGAGTTCGTTGCTAGTTGCTGTAGATGCGCCTTGTTGTACATTGGTTGAAATTGCTGGTTGGTTGGAGGGTAAGTTGTTAACTGCAGCTGGTGTACTTTGTTCTATAGAGGATGATGATGGATTCGTTGAAGGGGATGCTTCATTGTTGTTGTACTTAATGTTCTCGTGCTCCACATAGTGCACATTGTTATTGTCTTTTGCGAATTGAATTGCATCCAACTCTTTATAAAACTGGATGTAAATAACATTATTTGTCTTATTGCATTGAAGTAAATGCACACGTTTAATGTCAAGATGCATTTGCTCCTTAAGCAAACCCTCAAGCTCTCGTATCGAAGGTCGAATTTTGCACTGCCTGAAGTCAACAACAATTGTATTCTTTCGTGTCGGCGGTAGCTTTTGTTCGTTTGGTTCACTTATTTCGAGGTCGATCTATTGTTCAGTTTGTTTTATCGACTGACTTGGATGAGATGTGAAAGCGAACTGTGTGGTTGCAATTTTATAAACACTCCCCTGTATTTCCGAAACCAGAAGCCGGATCTAGATAAAATTCTACATAAGCTTATGGAAACATGGAACTTTTTATTTGAATCTGAATTTGCGAAGATCGGTTTAGCCGTTTCTGAGAAATTAGAGTGATTTCCGGGTTGGAGCACACGAGCGCTTTTCCGGTACTTCCTGAACAAGAAACGATGATCCGGTATACTCAAAGTCAACGTATTTGATCATAAATTAATCATACTTGCCCAATTGGAGAACTATACGGCTATTTGAATGTATTTGGTTTGATTTTTCCGAATAATGTATAAAAACGCGCTCCGGATGAAATTTGGTAGTGATTTAAGTTTGTGAAAATTGGATGAGTGGTATCTGAGAAAATCGCACTTTTCTATTTCATTTTGCACACTTTACCCCATAACTCCCGGACCGGAGGCCGGATACAGCTGAAATTTAATAGCATGCTATGAGACCACAAGGCCTTTAATTTGCGTCTAAGCGAATAAATTAGTTAAGCGATCCCTGGGAAAATCGAGTATATTTTTTTTTCATTTTTTTGATCATTTTATCCCGTGTCTCCCGAACCGGAAGTTCGATCCAGGTAACATTCAACCTATGGAACCAAATAACCTTTCATTTGAATCTAAGTTTATGAAAATCGGTTCTGCCGATAAAATCTAATGCAAATTTTTGTTACTGACACACATACATGCATACATGACAACAGTCAATAGTTAACATTTGACACATCCAACCATCAAACTAGATAGGTATATTAGTGGCCAAAACCGACTTTATCTACTAAGGTGAACAAACAATGTCATCGCATCCAGCACACCAGTCAAGACGTACACACATACACTTATAAAGACACAAACACAGTCATTTGCTCAGTTCATCGAGCTGAGTCGAATGATATGCAGGGTCCGCCATCTAACTTTTTTTAACTAGCGGTTATTTCGACATTGGTAACCTTAATGTCACTTCTGATTTGACAGAAACTTAGTTTTATCCTTCCGCTGAACGAAAATGGTTGTGTATACGCTTGAGGAACGCGTGAAAATAGTGCAATTTTACTTTGAAAATCATGGTAATGTTGCGGAATGTGTGCGAAAATTACATATGAAAATGGGAAGAAAAGAGGCGCCGTCAGCGGGTATGTTAATAAGCAAAATTGTCGCATCTGGGGGACGGAAAACCCGCACGTTATCATGGAGAAGCCGATGCATCCTCAGAGAGTGACGGTTTGGTGCGGATTTTGGTCTGGCGGGATCATTGGGCCATTTTTCTTCGACAATAAGGCAGGAGCCCATTTGAATGAAATTATATTCCACAATTAACCGAAAGGATTATACTTTAATATGAAAAAATGAATTTTGAAATCGGATGAACCTTTTATATTTTATTACATGTTTAAAAAAAAGTTACATAGCGGACCCTGTATGAAATTTAGTGCTTCAGTTAAAAAGTCGGTCTTCCCAGTGATTGCATAGCCTTCCTATACAAGAACTAATAATTCCAAGCGCAGTATGTATACACACTTAAAATTTCTTGCTGAATCTCGGCAAAAAAATGCCGAGATTTGCACAGCCGAGTGCTCGGTAATTGTCTCGGCAAAATGTATAATTACTGAGAATCTCGGCAATCCAAAATTTGTCAACTGTCAATTATTGCCGAACTTGACAGCAGAAGTTTTGCTGTCAGCTCGGCAAAAGTTATTAGGATGGAATCATGAATTGCCGAGTCATCAGTAATCGAAAAAAAGGAAAAATGTTTTTTTTTATTTCTGCATGAAATTAATATCACAAAAGCTAATGTTGGTGAAAGGAATATTGTATTGATGTTCATTTCAATTCAGCAAACTAAAAAAGCGTAAACACCAAAAGAAAACATCACGGCTAAAGACAATTGTTTCTAGTGCTCCTCACGCCTCTACCTGAAAATAAGCGAATATAAATATATATATGCAAATTAGATAGTTTTCGATTTTACTTATCTTTTAACGAAATATACAAATCTTTTTCCTTCATCCAATTTAGATGTTTTCCAGTTCCACGAGCAATGGCGACGTGATGCTTGGAAAATCGAAAGGAAACATTAGATGACAAGTGTCTCACCGAGTTTCAGTAAAAGCTAAGTCGCTGTTCGAAATCTCGGCAAACGGTTTTGCTGATCTCGGTATATTTGTTGTTTACTGACACGTTCAGTATAATATTTTGCGAAACTTCAGCAAAAGAATTCGCTTTACCGAGATATCAGCATAGAACTTTAACGATTTTCGGAAAAGAGCGTGTTAATTACTGAATAGTCAGTAAAATTAAGTGTTGCCGATATAATTCGGCATTTCATTATGCCGAGCTCGAGAATCGGTTTTAAGTGTGTAGGTATCAGTGCAGTAAAATTTTATTCAATTCAATTGAAACCGAAAGTGAATCACACTGACGATCTCTCTACTGCAGTAAACTTCACACGTGCAGCATTCATTTCTTCAATCGATTCTCTTCAAAACAAAGCTCAATTTAACCACCGTCAGTTGATATCTTGAAGAACAATATATCTCTTTCAATAGTGTGAGAGCCACCTTCAAATGAGGTTCATGTAAACATTCGAATTGGTTCAAGATAATAGATGAAAGACAAACCATACAACTGATATATCAATTACAGAATACAAACAAACTAATAGTTTCCTCCTTAAGTTTTCATTTTCAATACTTTATTTCATTTGTAATTCTATTCATTCGAAATCGCTCACTACCAACAGCGAAGACAATGAAGCAGCTAGACTACTTGGCACTTGAAACTGAGCAAGCAAAACTTCAAATGACTAGGTACGATTGTTCAACAGATGATGAATTCTGAGAGCTTCACTTGAAAATGGCAGCAAAAGTCAAATGAATTTGTATCGATATGCTGACGGTCAGTGGCCATAAATTTCCTTTTCATCTGACATTATTCGATTGAAACTGAAATTTCACCGCACTGGTGGGTATTCGAAAGTAATTTGTAGAAGATTAAAATAAAAAATAGGGCGACCCAAACATGGTATGATTGTCTAACTACTTACCAATTAGTTCAACTCTGTGCAATACTCCGCAATTAGAACATGCTCCACAATGAATTGGTCCATCGCTAAAATTTCCTTCCCTCGCCAGCTAGAAAATTAAATCCGACGATGATTGATTTAATTCCAACATTTTTCTCGGATTGTATACTCAACACTCTCACCATCGATTTATAAGGCCTCTCTTGTTTGATTTGATTAATATCTCGCAGAAGAAGATCCATCCAAAGTTTACCTTCATCAAGTTACATAATATTGCATTATTGTATCTTCCCGATCAAATCAGTGCCTCCTTTGTTGGGGGAAATTGTTTTGTTTTCTAACGAAGCGAGACGAGTCGAACGAAACCCAAATCCCCCGACGCGCCGCAGTGAGGCTAGCTTTCTCACTTACCTTTGCGTCCTGATTTTCCAACTTTGCCCATCGTGCTTTGTCCTTCGCCGGGTTTTGCCACTGCTGCTCGGAGATAGAGCTGTAAAAGGGATCAATTGCAGAAAAAATCTGAAAGAAGCAAAAAAAATAGATGAAAAACTAACGAACCGCAAAGAAATTCACGGCAGGAAAGGAGGCAACTTCTTAGCCTTCATTATTGTGCGGTATTTACTAATTCCCTGTTTACTGTCTCGCCATTCTGCGGTACCCAGCACCGGATAGATCCTTCCAGGGAAACCAATTTCGTCGAGAGGGCGACGGTTTTGGAAAGTTCTGATGGCGGTACCATACGGGATAGGCGAATAATTGAAACAGACATAAAAAGGAAACAAACAACATTGATGTGTAGAAGAATTCTGGAAAGAAGATGTAAGTTTTTTCTTCACTTCTGATGAAAAGTGAGAAACCAGAGGTGCAGTGAGGTAGAAAGTTGCACGGGGTCTTAAATTAGTTGATTCCTGAATAAGACTCTCGTTCTTGGCGTCTGCCGGAAAGAAATCGATAATAGTTTCGAATCAACAGATGACTACGGGAAACATTTCTTTGCGTTTGGTGAGACGTTCGAGAAGCAACTTCATTTGTCCTTCACTGGTATGATACCTTTTTTCTTCATCGCCCGAAACTCCGGGAATCCGGTTGGTTTTCTGCCGCGTAATCTTCGGATGCTTTCGAGCGCAAAATCCTTCCAAAGTGAGATATTGGAATAACGGCAAAACTCTTGCAGACAAAGCTCGGGCCGGGTCCAGACGGGAAGCAGAACATATCGGTCCCCGGAGAGGGAGAAGGCATTGTTTTGGATTAAACGAAAATTAAGCGATTATATCTCGCTAGGGGCTCCGAGGTCATCGCCTACGGTCTAAGCTTATGACGGGCTGCGGTGAGAAGCATCTGGCACTCGGGCCCAGGATGAACCGAAATTGGAAAATTGAAGCGAATCCCTCAACGGTTTGGTTGTTCTCTCGATTCGGTTGTTTTGCGGTGCGTTGTTTCAGCGGGTTTCAGCGATAAATGAGATTTGAAGGAGATAATTTGGAGCCGACTGCTTTCATCAGAGCAACAGATGACTACGACTGCTTTTATCAATCTGAGCCGGATGGAAGTGCTGTGGTTGCGGTTGGTATAGACTACCTAAAATTAGTTTGTTTTGCTAAAGGATAAATCATGACAGCACAGCACTCTGTCGAATGGGCACTTACATTATGCCTTTTTCGAAAACAATTCTAGATATTACCGACAAAATTGCTGAGTTGATACTTTGAATTTATCCGAATTTGCATTAATGCAGCCCCAGCGAAGCTGTTTTGTTAATGAGGATCAATTGAAATTTCAAAATGTGTTTTCGAAACAACTCGTTGTCTCACATTGTGCCAACTACGCAGATTCCTGCATATTTGTCGTGGTCCTATAGGAAAACCCTGTCAGTTCTAGTGATCATAGAGCAAAACCGGTCTATTTAATGTATATTCTGTCCCCGGATTTTGTATTCAAAACTAACAGCAGAAAACAAATTTACACGTAATTCAACTGTGGTGTGTCCGCCATTAGGTACGTTACGGTATCCTCAGATGCGTCCGCGGTGACGATTCACCATCTGCTCTGGAAAAAGTCGGTACCATTTGCGTTTTTCTTTGTTTCGAAGAATATCCGCTTAACTGTAGTGCACTACATCTCTGTTCTAGACGCTGAGCTCTTCAGTCATATGCCATTCCATGATAGATTTCGCATAGTGACAAGAGGCCAAATCCAATCAAAATAGAGCTTGATAGTTGCAGCTTCTGATAAACCTGCTTTCGCCAACATTACTTCTCAACTTTCTGAGTCACACTTTGAACAGAAAATTGGGTTTTCTCTCAAAAATGACTAACACCTTCTTGTCCATTGGCCGAAAGCATACTTTTCGATTCGTTCCACCTCAAACTTTCCGAACCGCAGTCACTAACACTTTTGAAAAATCATTCATGTTTTATTCAAAATTTCTTATAATAAAACAAGCACATTTAGTCAAATTGTAAAGCCTCTCGGAACAAAACTCTGGAAGCTTTTATCTTTCCTAATGTCATACTGCGAAAAGACAAGAGTTCGTCGCACAGGTCCAAAAGTTCTTCTGCGATTGACTTGAAAATTTTACAAAACATTCTTGAAATATTTTACTATTACAAAACGCAAAGAAAAAATGTGAATTTTCGAAAGTGTTAGACCCTACGCGCCCCCTACAATGTGTTCTTCGAATGATGCTTAGTATTGTGCAAAACATTCGAATTTATTTTTTTGAACGATAGCTCTTTTTTTCATCCGCTAGATCCGACCCCACATCCCCTCTTCAGTAAATGAAAACTAACCAAAATTGAACGTAGATATGGTTTACATAACCAACTCCGTACGACATTGCACTGGATCATATGTCAGAGTTTCCCGTATTTCAATTTTCGGCACATAAGTAGTGTATCGATAAGTAGTTAGCAACATTCAAACAGTTATTACTCTGAAATGGCTTAATTTTTTGCAACGTGTTTTGCGGTAACATGTTTGTTTACATGTCAATATCAGCTGCGCAATCGATTGGTTTCGGTACGGTTTATCGTTTCAATGATGAGTCGAATTGATCCGGAAACGCGAAAGAAAATTCTGCATACTTGGTGCTCAGAAAGTGGTGTCACGTACAACGAAATTGCAAAACGGGTGAAAGTGCACCACACAAGTGTCAAAAATATTATCGAGAAGTTCGGTAAGACCCTTTCCATGAAGGATTTGCTCCGATCCGGTAGTAAAACGGATCCCTGCCAGCCCGGCCTGGACTTAAAAGTGGTTGAGTACATCAGGGAAAACCCTTCGGCATCGACGCGGGATTTGGCCAAGCAGTTCAACACCAGCATCGGGATGATTCAACGGATCGAAGCTCGGAACTCCCTGAAAACGTACAAGAAACAGAAGGTGCCGAAAAAGTCGAAAAAGTCAGGTACAGCAAGTTCAGGCCAAAACAAGAACGCGAAAACTGTACAACCGGATTCTACAGAATAAAGACGGATGCATCCTGATCAACGAGGAAATCTACGCCAAGGAAGACTCTCGAGAGCTGCCCGGACCGCAATATTATACGAAATCGGTGTACCAGGACCTGGACGACGCTGACACCACGGTGACGATGGAAAAGTTTGGGCAGAAGGTGTTGGTCTGGCAAGCAATTTGTACCTGTGGTTTGCGGTCGTCGATTTTGTTCACGATTAACGCCAAGGTGTACGAGGAAAAATGTTTGAAGAAGAGAATGCTGCCACTGTACAGTAAGTATAAGGCTCATCCTCTCTTCTGGCCGGATTTAGCTTCAGCTCACTACGCCAACTCCGTTCTACAGTGGTTGTCATAATAAAGAATGTCAAGTCCAAAGTGCGAGCGTTTCACAGAAACTACGATTTTCTTCAATATAATCAGTGAAATGCATAAAAATGTATTTTTTCTACAATATATCGAAAACTGATGTCAAAATATGCTTTTTTTCGCTTTTTTATTCAATAATCAATGTTTTTTTATTCAAGAATATAATGTTTAAGGCACACTGCTTAAGCTCTAAGATGCCAAGGGCTTTTACTAATTTTAATTTACGACTAACTTAAAACTAGGGTTGTATCATTGAGTAATGTCATATTTGGGTCGCAATGGTTGACTTTGGCAGATCCAGCCTTCAGCTGGTGATCGGCAGTGGCCGGTGAATTGAATATTTCATGAGAGTCTTCCATATGGCGTTGGTGAATGTTCATGTTGGCCGCATTCTTCGGTCCGTGTGGGTCCGCGGGAAACACCCCCAGGTTACGAATACCCGGCGGGTGGCCCGCATGCTGTTGGTAAGTTTCCGTGGGCGATGATGGTGTTGTTACAGAAGAAAATGAAAAAAAAATAGCGAAGTAAATATTGCGGAAAACGGAGTAAAAAGGGGATATGGGAATGAAATGACTAAAACGACAGAGTTCTAATTAGTTGACATCGAGATGGTGAAGAGACGGGGAGCGGGGAAGCGAAAAGGTTAGTGACAGCACAAAGATCTTGTTAGTTCCGATGAAGATGGTGGACAGATGAGGAATCGGGATAATCGGCGGAAGTTAGTGTCGAACCTGCAGGTGAAGATTATTCTTAGCCACAGTTGAAACAACGTCGATAAATAGGAGGAACTTTCTAAGCCAGATGTAACAGATTACACTTGTATATTAATGTGTTTGAGAAACTCGTATATCAGAAGCATATATGAGCTATCCCGACTCGCCAACACATCCCGAACCGGAACTTCAGGCGGTCTACCTCGGGCCCTGAGGGATTCCAGTAGCTTCGACCTGGCGTCGCGATACTCTACGCACGACCACACGACATGCTCGATGTCCTGATAACCGTCGCCACAGGTACAGAGCCCGTTCTCCACGATCCCGATACGCCGGAGATGTGCGTTGAATGTATAGTGATTTGACATGAGCCGTGACATAACGCGAATGAAATCACGACTCACGTTCATCCCCTTGAACCACGGTTTCGTTGATACCTTAGGAATAATGGAGTGTAGCCATCGTCCCAGTTCGTCATTCGTCCATGAAGTTTGCCAACTTTCGAGAGTTTTCTGACGAGAAATACTGAAAAATTCATTGAAGCAGATTGGTCTTTCATAAATATCACCTTCTAATGCGCCCACCTTAGCCAATGAGTCTTCCTTTTCATTTCCCGGAATGGAACAATGCGAAGGGACCCAGACTAACGATATTGAATAAGACCGTTCAGATAAAGTTCTCAAGTGTTCCCGTATTTTCCCCAGAAAATAAGGGGGGTACTTTCCTGGCTTCATTGCCCGGAGAGCTTCTATTGAGCTTAGACTGTCCGTGACAATGAAGTAATGGTCTTTGGGCGAGGTTTCAATGATCTCGAGGGTGTACTGAATAGCAGCTAATTCTGCGACGTAAACTGAAGCCGGATCACTGAGTTTGTACGAAGCGGTGATGTTTTGATTGAAGATACCGAAGCCTGTGGACTCGTTGATGTTTGATCCGTCAGTGTAAAACACCTTTTCACAGTTGACTGTTCTAAATTTATTATAAAAAATATTTGGGGCCACTTGAGGGCGCACGTGATCCGGAATTCCACGAATCTCTTCTCTCATGGAAGTATCGAAAAACACAGTAGAATCAGAAGTATCCAAGAAATGAGCACGGTTGGAAACAAACGAAGAATGATTAATATTCTGAGCCATGTAATCAAAATACAAGGACATAAAACGGGTTTGATAATTGAGCTCGACAAGCCTTTCGAAGTTTTCAATCACCATCGGATTCAAGATGTCGCATCGGATTGGCAATCAATATGAGAGATCCCAGAATCGATTTTTCAACGGTAAGACGCCCGCGAGCACTTCGAGACTCATCGTATGAGTCGATTGCATGCAACCCAAGGCAATACGCAAACAACGATACTGAATTCTTTCCAGCTTGATGAAATGAGTGTTCGCCGCGGATCGGAAGCAAAAGCATCCGTATTCCATCACGGACAATATCGTTGTTTGGTACAGCCTGATCAGGTCTACTGGATGGGCACCCCACCACGATCCGGTTATTGTACGAAGAAAGTTGATTCTTTGTTGGCATTTTCGTTTCATATACCTAATGTGACATCCCCATGTGCCTTTGGAGTCGAACCAGACCCCGAGATATTTAAATGTGAAGACCTGAGCTATGTTTTCACCCCCTAGTTGAAGCTGTAGTTGTGCTGGTTCTCGCTTCCTTGAAAATACAACCAGCTCAGTTTTCTCCGTAGAGAACTCGATACCCATTTGAAGAGCCCATGTGGATAAGTTGGCAAGAGCATCTTGTAACGGCCCTTGCAGATCGGCAGCTTTGGGTCCTATAATAGACACAACGCTGTCATCGGCAAGTTGTCTTAGCGTGCAAGATGTGTTGATACATTTATCGATGTCGTTTACGTAAAAATTGTATAAAAGGGGGCTTAAGCATGAGCCCTGAGGAAGACCCATGTAACTGAATCGTATTGTCGACAAATCACCATGCGCGAAATACATGTGTTTCTCAGACAATAGATTATGTAAAAAGTTGTTCAAAACTGGCGCAAGACCATGCTGATGCAGCTTCTCAGATAGGATGTTTATGGAAACTGAGTCAAAAGCCCCCTTGATGTCTAGGAAAACTGACGCCATTTGTTCCTTACGAGCAAATGCCATTTGAATTTCGGTTGAGAGCAACGCCAAACAATCGTCCGTTCCTTTGCCTCTGCGGAAACCAAATTGTGTATCTGAAAGTAAGCCATTAGTTTCGACCCAATTGTCTAGACGGAAGAGAATCATTTTTTCGAACAATTTCCGGATACAGGAAAGCATAGCAATCGGCCGATACGAATTGTGATCGGTGGCTGATTTTCCTGGTTTTTGAATGGCGATCACTTTCACTTGTCTCCAGTCATGTGGAACAATGTTGCCCTCAAAGAACTTATTGAATAAACTCAACAAGCGCCTTTTGGCGGGGTCAGGCAGATTTTTCAACAAGTTGAATTTTATTCTGTCTAATCCCGGGGCTTTATTGTTACATGACAAGAGTGCAAGTGAGAGCTCTACCATCGAAAACGGTGTTTCGTTTGTGTTTGGTGTCGCGGCGCGGGTGATCTTCTGTTCCGGTACAGAGTCTGGGCATACTTTTTTAGCGAAATCGAATATCCAGCGGTTGGAATATTCCTCGCTTTCATTCGTGGTGTTATGATTGCGCATTCGTCGGGCTGTGTTCCAAAGAGTGCTCATAGATGTTTCTTTCGTTAAGCCGTCTATAAACCGACGCCAGTAACCGCGTTTCTTGGCTCTAATCAAGTTCTTAGTTTTAACGTCTAACGCCGCGTAATTCCGGTAATTATCAGGTGTTCCATTTTTTCTGAATATTTTATACGCGGAGGCTCTCTCCGCGTTTAAATTTGTGCACTCTTTGTCCCACCACGGGTTGGGAGGACGGATGTTAGTTTTCGCGCCGGGTACACGTTTCGTCTGAGCTTGAGTCGCGGTGTCGAGAATCAAGCCAGCCAAAAACGTGTACTCTTCCTCCGGAGGAAGTTGTTGAGTTCTTTCAAGTTTCTCAGATATCGAGGTCGCATAGCTATTCCAATCAATATTTCGTGTGAGGTCGTACGAAACATTGATTGTCTTCCATGGTTTTGAGCCGCTGGTGATTGATATTACGATCGGTAGGTGATCGCTACCGTGGGGATCAGGAATTACCTCCCACGTGCAATCCAACCGTAGCGATGTCGAGCAAAGGGATAAATCCAGCGCACTTGGTCTTGCTGGTGGTGCAGGAATCCGTGTCATTTCTCCCGTATTCAATATTGTCATATTGAAGTTATCGCAGATATCATGGATCATAGCTGATCTGTTATCATCGTGAAGACAGCCCCATCCCGTACCGTGTGAGTTAAAGTCTCCCAAAACCAACGTCGGTGCGGGAAGGAGCTCAATGATATCACTGAGTCGCCGATGCCCAACCGAGGCTCTTGGGGGAATGTAGATGGAAGCAATACAAAGGTCCTTACCTTTGATTGTAACATGGCATGCGACAACTTCAATACCTGGTATCGAGGGGAGGTTAATTCGATAAAAAGAATTGCACTTTTTGATCCCTAAAAGTACTCCTCCGTAGGGATCATCTCGATCCAGGCGAATAATGTTAAAATCGTGGGAGTTTAAGGGTATTTCAGAAGTTAACCAAGTTTCGCACAATGCAAATGCGTCACATTTCAGATTATTTACTAGAAATGTAAATGAATCTATTTTTGGGATAATACTTCTACAATTCCACTGTAAAACAGTGATTAGATCCGTGACCTCGGTGGATGATTTAGCCATCGAAAGATACAATCACTGAAAGAAGGGGCCAATTTGCAGTCAACTGCTTCAAATATGTTTTTACTGTAGGCATGAAAGCAATTAAAATGCTTCTAAGAGGGTCTGAAATATTGAAAGTTGTAAAAATCCAGTCCACAACATCAGAAAACTTGATAAGTCCAGCACCTAGTTGGTTCTCTGGTGGATTTTTAGGGACGCTTGGGGATTTTGTAGTCCCTGGAAGTGGTGGGAATTCCATCTCGGAATTGAGCTTTCCGAGACCAGGAGCTTTTTGCTTCGGTGATTTTTCCCGATTCCCGTTAGCTGTAACTTTTCGAAGCCCTTCGGAAGACACCTTCGAACCCTTACTAGGTAGCTTATGAGAAGATTTATTCATTCTTTTCCTACAGCTATGAGGGACCGCTGAAGATGGACCTTCCAAAGGGTCGTCAGAATCGCTCTCGTCAGTCGACAAGCAGGCATATGGATTCGTTGTCTGTTTAGGAGGGGTGGCACTTTTAAGCATCTCTGCGAAGGAACGCTTGGAGTGCTCCTTTAGGGAACGCTTCATTCGATCACCTCGCAGTTTGTAAGCGGGACAATCAGAGAGGTCATGTGGACCCTCCTTACAGTAGAGACACTTTTAGCATCCTTACCGCAAGAGCCGTCCGCATGAGCTTCCCTCTATAATCAATGTTGCTAACTACTCATCGAGCCTTTTCGGATATGTAAGTATTGAATGAAAACTATGTTTGCAATAAATGAATACTAGGTGAAGGAAAATGAATGCTAGATATGATAATGATCAGTATGGCTCGTTATCAAATGGATGTTATTTCTACAACTCTTAATACGCTATGCAAATTGATTAGAAATATTCGATGCTAATTTAACAATATATTTATTTAGGCACAATACCTTAATAAACGGTATAACGCCAATCAAACGATATTCAGCCTGAATTAGATTTGAAGAAGTAACAAGAGTGCAGGAATTTGTTTGTCCAGAGTACCCAGCAAACACAGCGTTTGGGTGCTTGTTTGTGCTCACTGTATTTGCTGAAACAAACGAGATAAATCCGGCGCTCCTGCTACTTTTATGTATAATATTCAAAATACAACAGAGGGAGTTCTAGAAACAGCTGCATATACATAATCATCTGCATCAATCCGTGTTTGTGAATCGTTGTCGTTGTTTTTGTCGTTGTCGTTGGCGTTGTCGTTGTCGTTGTCGTTGTCGTTGTCGTTGTCGTTGTCGTTGTCGTTGTCGTTGTCGTTGTCGTTGTCGTTGTCGTTGTCGTTGTCGTTGTCGTTGTCGTTGTCGTTGTCGTTGTCGTTGTCGTTGTCGTTGTCGTTGTCGTTGTCGTTGTCGTTGTCGTTGTCGTTGTCGTTGTCGTTGTCGTTGTCGTTGTCGTTGTCGTTGTCGTTGTCGTTGTCGTTGTCGTTGTCGTTGTCGTTGTCGTTGTCGTTGTCGTTGTCGTTGTCGTTGTCGTTGTCGTTGTCGTTGTCGTTGTCGTTGTCGTTGTCGTTGTCGTTGTCGTTGTCGTTGTCGTTGTCGTTGTCGTTGTCGTTGTCGTTGTCGTTGTCGTTGTCGTTGTCGTTGTCTCATGCCTGAACGGACGTATCTGGCGTCCACAAAGTGCACTTCTGAACGAAGTTGTTTCACTGTTTTTACAATCACGGTTAGACTTCGACTGTTAGAGCTGTCAAATTTTGTCTGCTGACTCACGGGTTACTATGATGGATGCTGCATGGGTAGTTTCGTCAGTTTTTGTCTACGTTTTCAAATGCAAACCTTATCTTCGACATCATAAAGAATTCAACAGTCGTCAATGTAATTGAAAAACCGTGATAACAAACGCCTACTCATGTTAGCATATTTCAAACGCATATTTATCATTGATCTAAAATCAGTCGTCTGTAGAACAGAAAAGTGGATTCTAATGAATATAACAACATTTCAACCATGATTACGCTCACCCGGAAACCGAAGAAAACGACCCGAAAGAGTTTTTTTTATTATTATTTATTCGCATCGATATTTTCCCAAACACCAATAAAATGAATGGCTTTTCTGCTACGCGCTCAATTCGACAGCGGCCACAAATCGGGTGAGTTTCGAGAAGAAAAAAATGATGATACAAAATATATATTCCTGCCGTATACATGGGAAACCCGTAAACCAAGCCGTTTTATGACCTTATCGTAATAAAAGAGAATCAAAGTAAAAAAAATTCGATTAGAACGGGAGAAAAGTTCGGCCTAGCGCGTAAATCATTTCGCCTTCTTCCAATAATATGGGCCAGAGGTCGCCGTCCGGTGCGCTAGGCAGCCAGCTTTCGGCACCGGTTCGAAACATCGAAACATTCAAATTCTGTTGCACTTTGCGGGTAAAATCGTGGGGAAAACGAAACTACCAGCGGTTTCCTCCACGGGAACCACTTTTTCCTTTTTGAAGGCAGACCACCGCAATAATGTTATGACGGTTTATGATGATGTTGAACCTAATTAATTTTTTCTTGAATTTATACTCTCTTTTTTTAACGGGTGGTTAGACGATTTTATTGCCTTTCTTTGTTGAAATTTGACTTTACGCGGCATGGAATCAATTATCAAGACTGAAAATTATCAGTTCTCTTCAATAAAAATTTTGCTGATATTACTAAATCTTAAAGATATTAGAGAATTATCAATTGTTTCCATTGAATTACTAGCTAATTTAGAAATGCTTCTTACGAAAGTGGTTTGCATTAGAAAGGGAAGTGATATGATAAAAGTTTAAATTATTTTTCTGGAAATAGACACTCGTTTTTCTTTGACATAGCATCTAGTTTCCAGAGTACTAAAAGGAATTGTGCCATAATATTCATAATTCAAAATATTTTGTAAAAATTATTTCTACTATTTGTTCTTATCAGATATAAAAAAATTTAGAATCTTTAATTTAACCTAGTTATGACAGCAAATAATCGCTTATTGGTATTTCAACCGCTCTTAAGACTGAACTAGGGCCGTCTTCGACCAAATATACGGCTATTTATAGATCATACTCTTGTATGTTAAATCTAGTAAACATTAAGAAAGGTAAACTCTGATTTGTTTACATTAGATGAGCTTCCAGATGGCAGATATTAAGCTATTCGAATTTTCGGTGCCAATAAAAAGCTGCCATTTTCAGTGCTAATTGGTGAACTGGGAATTGCGTACCTTAAGTACAACCCTTCGCCAAATATAGGATTCAAATAACAATTCGAATATCTTATGGGTATGATTATAATTTATAGGAGTTTTGTAATTGATTTTTCAAACACTACCTGTTTTATGACAACTATAATAAGTGTCTCTTTTATCAAGTAATATCACAGTTGTTAAAGCTTCTATAAAACCCTTTACTCAGACTAACAACTGGAATAAGCCATGCACTCTTAAAATGACTTTCGAATAATTTTTTTAACATTATTGTCAACTAAATTCTTTCATTAATCGAGTGTTGTGTGTGTGCGTGTTCATTGGATGACAGTTTCACTCAGAGTAAATTCGATGGCTCTAAAGCACATTTATGGCACAGGTGTTGTGGGATATTCGTTTTATTACTTCATAGTTTAAGTATAATTTGCATTAAGGAAAATTTCATGTTCTATACTACTTTATACTGTGACATCAAATAAACTTCGAAATGCCAAAACGAGGAAATATGATGGACTTTTATGATTATTTTCAGAAGTTTTCTCGCAAAGAAATAGATTTATACAAAAATGACGATGAATCACAAAAAATAATTTTCATAAATCATGAAGACTTTCGCAAAAACCGCATTTATTTCTAGGCGATTGGTTATAATTGGTATTTTGATCCATACATTCACGATAAAAATAAAAGTGGTCGTCGAATGACGAGATAACTAAGTCTTCATAAATTCCTATCTCATGCCTCTTGGTGTGTCTATGATGACATTTGGTCAATAGAACGACGTCGACTGGGTGCTATCGTCTTCTGCGTTAGTAGCGGAATGAGAGGGTGCGAAATGGCTTATAAGTTAAAGCCCATCCTAAAGTGCAATGTTTATCATAGTATATTACAACATGTTTTCTATTGTTTATTACATTATTCATTATATATTGAATTAAATTAAATTACATTATAATATATATAAAAATTAATACTATTATTATTCTTATTATTATTATTATTACTATTATTATTATTATTACTATTATTATTGTTATTATTATTATTATTATTATTATTATTATGATTATTATTATTATTATTATTATTATTATTATTATTATTATTATTATTATTATTATTATTATTATTATTATTATTATTATTATTATTACCAAAGAAAAATGTTATATTTCCTGCAGCAATGCGACGAAAGAAGAGTATAACTTACACTGCGACATTAACTGTTATATTGTATTATATTATATTATATTATATTATAATATATTATAATATAATATATTATATTATATTATATTATATTATATTATATTATATTATATTATATTATATTATATTATATTATATTATATTATATTATATTATATTATATTATATTATATTATATTATATTACATTATATAATTTTACATTATGTTTCAATTTATTATATATCATCATGTTATATTATATATTTTCTTATCCTAATATAATTCTAATATAGTCACAACGATTTGAATTCAATAAAACATATTCCTATTCCTATGTTCCTATGAGTTTCTATGAATCTGGACATCACACGAAAGAAGTCCCTACTCACATCCAGGCCCCTGAACCAAGCCTTTGTCGATATTTTAGGAATAATTGAGTGCATTCACCGACTCAGATCATCTCTATCCCAAGAAGCTTACCAGCTGGCAAGTGTTCTTTTGCGAGACGCGCTAGAGAATTCGTTGAAAGCAATCGGTTGCCTCAAAAGCACCACCTTTGGCTAAAATATCGGCTCTTTCATTGCCTGGAAAAGTGCAGTATATTATATTAGATTGTATCATATTATTTCAATTTATTTTATAATGTATTGTATTATATTATATTATATTGTATTATGCTCAATTATATCGACAACTGGGAGAGGCAGGGAGTGCATCAGGGTATCTTACAAGCGAATGACTGGATGATGAAGTGGATTGCCAACCTGAGTCACAGCTTTGTGTTTCTCCCTGAAGGTCTGAAAAGAATAAGACGCACCATTATAACAAACAAACCATCAGGCGGGTTTAAGCTGGTATAGCGAAATTCTTTATTATATGTTTGGATGTTGTTGCTGGAAGGCGCCTGGTCCTCAAAACCCATTTTGGCCTTCTTAACAACAGTTATATGAAAGCTATCTGATAATCGAATTCGGATCTACTGTAAGTCTACCCGTATACCTTGGTAATGCCTTGAACTGATGGTGGCTTCACACATGCATATATACATTCACGATAAAAATAAATTCGCATGAAGTTTTTACGTTCGGAAAAAGCCTCAAGCTCGTAGTTAAAATCTAATATATTCTTACTGATTGCATTCAAACTGGACATGACACACACATATTCAAGAAAAATATGATCAAAACGGCAGTTTATTCATAGCCGAATTCATTCCATCCCAAAAAATTTAGTGTTGATCGTAAAGCTGGTTTCAAAAAAATTTTGTGAATTTTTTTATTTAACGCGGGTTTTTGCTGATTCTGCACTTTGCTTTATAGACCTTATGAAGAATAGTCCACTTGGCAGGAATATGTTCTAATAATGGGTTTCACTAGGCTTTCGTGCAGTTTAAAGTTTTAATGCAAGGTATATGATGAAGCATTGAAGACAGCTACAAGTATTTGTCGATATTAAAAATGTTGCTTGGGATCTCGTGGTCTCACACGGAATTCCTGAATTTCATCTAGATCCTACTTCCAGTTTCAGAGTTATAAGGTAAAGTGTGTTAAATATTACATGCCATCACTTACAGCGGCGAAACAAAAACCGTAAAAATACATTTCTAAGAGCACGAGGTCAAAAGCGTAAAAAATCATCAAAATTTGAATAAAACTAGCAGGGTTTGTACGTCATGGTAGTTGATGGCCATACGAACCGACATCGATTATACCAGTTCTCGGTTTCCGGTGCCGGCAGCACATACAATAATGGAATTCACTTCTTTTTCTCGTGTATCATTCTGAAAGTTATACTAGTTTATGTACAAACAATCTCCTGATTTCATTCAAGAATCGAGGAGAAACATTTCAAATAGAATACCACAGTATTGTATATGATAACTTATGCTTGGACACTATTTTTGAACAATAAACAGTTTCCGAGTTACATCGGTTTGAAAAAAAATCACGTAAAAATTTCAATTTAGGGCGCGTTAAAATTAAAAATCAATCTTGAGTCGAATATCAAATAACAAATAAGTATCAAAACAATATCGTTCATTTGCTTTAAGTAAATATAAAATGGCCCTTAAAAACTAATCAAACCTATTTGCTACTGTAAAGCTGGTATAAACCTACTAAGAGTTAAAATAGAATATCCGTAATTAGCTTTGCTACTGATATCAGATATATCGAGTTTGTTTTCAAAAACACACTCCCACGCGAATTTTTTCTCCATTATTATAAACAAAACAGAAATGTAGAGATAAGAAAACAGAAAAAAACAACTACTCAAAACAGTAATCGATATAACGGGTGATTTTTTAAGAGCTTGAGAACTTTTTTAAACAATAAAACCCATAAAATTTGCAAAATCTCATCGGTTCTTTATTTTAAACGTTAGATTGGTACATGACATTTACTTTTTGAAGATAATTTCATTTAAATGTTGACCGCGGCTGCGTCTTAGGTGGTCCATTCGGAAAGTCCAATTTTGGGCAACTTTTTCGAGCATTTCGGCCGGAATAGCCCGAATTTCTTCGGAAATGTTGTCTTCCAAAGCTGGAATAGTTACTGGCTTATTTCTGTAGACTTTAGACTTGACGTAGCCCCACAAAAATAGTCTAAAGGCGTCAAATCGCATGATCTTGGTGGCCAACTTACCGGTCCATTTCTTGAGATGAATTGTTCTCCGAAGTTTTCCCTCAAAATGGCCATAGAATCGCGAGCTGTGTGGCATGTAGCGCCATCTTGTTGAAACCACATGTCAACCAAGTTCAGTTCTTCCATTTTTGGCAACAAAAAGTTTGTTAGCATCGAACGATAGCGATCGCCATTCACTGTAACGTTGCGTCCAACAGCATCTTTGAAAAAATACGGTCCAATGATTCCACCAGCGTACAAACCACACCAAACAGTGCATTTTTCGGGATGCATGGGCAGTTCTTGAACGGCTTCTGGTTGCTCTTCACTCCAAATGCGGCAATTTTGCTTATTTACGTAGCCATTCAACCAGAAATGAGCCTCATCGCTGAACAAAATTTGTTGATAAAAAAGCGGATTTTTTGCCAACTTTTCTAGGGCCCATTCACTGAAAATTCGACGTTGTGGCAGATCGTTCGGCTTCATGATGAAATGTCAGAGCATACTGAGCAAATAATAATGCATGAAAATCATAACCTCAAAAAATCTGAGCATATACTAATGCATGAAAATCCTAACCTCAAAAAAATCACCTTTTATAATGTTGTGGTCCGAAAGTCTTCGTTGGGCAGCATTTAGCTTCTATGATTGCCTAAATTTTTACTTTTTTCTATAGAAAGGTATTAGAATTTCTTGAAAAACCCGACTTTCGAACGGAGCCTCGGAGACCCATAATGTTATATAGCATTCGACTCAGCTCGATGGGATGAGAAAATGTCTGTGTGTTCACTGTTCAAATATATTTTACTGTTTAATTTTCTCCGAAACGGCAGAACCGATTTTAACAATCTTAATCTCGTTTGAAAGCTACCGCTAGGCCATTGATCAAGTACGAAGATCCTATGGTTCCGGAGTTATGATGGTATAAGTGATGCAATCGAAAAAACGCGTTGTTTTTTACCGCTCAATTTTCTCAGAGATGGCTAAGCCGATTTCAACAAGCCTAGGATTGTTGGAAAGCGACTCCTGAAATGTGGATCAAATTCGAAATTTACAAGGTTGCCACATCCGGTTTCGAAAATATTATGGTATAAGTGACGTAAGCGAAAAAAGCGTTGTTTTTACCGCTAAATTCATATTCGATTTCAAAAGACTTAGACTCTACTTTTAAGTTATTCGATAAGCTCGTAATACTAACGGTCGAGAATAGAATCTTACAAATGTTTTAATGAAACTATTTGTTTAAATGGCAAAAGAAAGGCATTATCACACCACAAGGCAGGTTAATAAGGGGTTTTTAATGGAAAATTGATACCTTTGACGCGTCTCGAGCCTGGAAATATTCCGTTATCATTCTGTGTTGAAGTTCTGCTTCCTCTATTCGAACTGACAGCAGTGAAATCTCATTATGATTTCGTTTAGAAAATTTTCATTAGCTGTGATGCGCTACGTTGGGAGTACAAATATATTAATGTCGTTTTTCATTGATTCCACTCGCTCGGTGCCAGTGTTTTGCCCTGACAGCCGATCAATGAAACGGTTTTGTAAAGTTTGGTTCGCACGCATGCTGCTCGGAAAAGAAAACGGGTGCAAAATAGTTGCCCGCGAATTGCCCCGAAAGTGCATGTTTTTCGTGCGGTGCAAATCAATGAAACACAGTGCACCTGTTTTGATTGCCCGACTGCACGAAAAGTGCACGAATCGAGCAAAACACTCCACGAGTGTTCTCAATGAAAAACGACATAAGAGAAGGAAGAAATTAATTACTAAAATGAACTAGAAACACTGTTGACGATAGATATATTACAAAATACAGAAAAAATCCGATTTTTATTCATAAGTTTCATCACTTTTTTTGCCTTTCTCACAAAAGATTAGAATTTTAAATTATTTCCGGAAGACCAAGTGACATTTGCTTTTCGAATAAATTCATCGAGATCGTAGAAAATGTCTGTGTGGGACCGAAATGAGCACTAGATTAAAGCACTCAGGTTCAATTGAAAGGTCTTATTATCAATACAAACTATTGAATTTCTTCCGGATTCAGTTTACGTTCCCAGAGATACAAAGTGACATGAATTCCATTTCCAGTTCATTATTTTCTTACATGCAGATAACGCTGAAAAAGCCTCACAAATGGCACTACCAAGATCCATTCCTAAGGCATTTTGAAATACTTGATATCTTTAATCTTACAATTGAAATAAAACTATTTTGGAGGGCTATATCGAAATTCCTATCTCCAATGAGCTTTCGTTTCTCGATGAGGTACGTCAGAAATTGACGACTAATCAGTTAAAATGAAACAACTGCTGCTTTGAATCGACCGAACCAATGTTTTTTTTTCTATTAAACGGAAAATCCCCACCAGTAGTTTGATTCACTTCAGCACACTATGATTATAAAAGTTCTACCTGCGTGTCGAGCACCAATCGGAAAGTACACCTTATGCCATTCCCCGTGTGCACACTGTAATTTAGAAAAGGAACAAGTTTATTGTACTGCCGGAACACACACACCCTCGACGTCAGACAGACAGGCAAACGAAATCACACGTCAAACAAATGGCTCACTTCGATGAAACACCAACAGATACGTATCCGTTTACACCCGCCCAATAAAACAGTCCGGCTAATGACTTTATCATTACGGCTAATGGGACGATTCTTTTGCCCGGGAATCCATGTACAAACAGCTTAATAGCACACTTCCCCTTGTTCCGATGAAGCAACCTGAAACACGTTAACCCGGTCGATCGAATATCCTGGCCAGGCCAGGCGAAACGGCGATATCCGCCCACTCGCGGCTGACCGGACGGTCGGTTGGTCGCAGGGATATTCAATTCCACGGAAAGGTTGCCAGTTAATGAAAGCAGCTAATTAGGAGGGTTGCCTTTTAGGCTAAGTGAACTTGTATTTAGTCCTTGCACGGGGTTTCGAAAGCGAAACGCGATGCGAACTGCTGGCGATGTACATCGACATTTTTGACGGCTTCATGGTTCTGTGAAATGAGTGGCAGTGAATGTTAATTACATAATACTCATATGACTTGCGACGACTTGTGGTTTCACCGAACAAAGCTAGCTGAATGATGTTTTAGTTATAGTTTGGACATTCCAGACTGTTGAACTACTGTCAACTAATTATTGGGTGTGTTGTAACTGGAACTGTTGGACAAGCAGAGATCAAAGCTTGCGAAGCTTACTGTAATGCATGAAGCGATCGTTGAATCAGGTATTACGATCACTGCAATATGGAACGAACTGATGGCATTGAGGGGTTCTAAAAACTCTCCTCTGTATACGCGCCTGGTTCTAGTAGATGGTTTTCTAGATCCTTACGTTTTTATTAGACATACATTTATGTTTTCAAATTTTGGTGATTGTTTAAATTCAAAACTGCAATTTTCCACGAAAAAATCCGCCATTTTGTAACTAGTAAACCTCCCCAAAGTAAAAAACACGTTAGGGTTTGGTATTTTATAAGTAGAAAGTTTTCAAAATTTAAATATAATTGGTGAGGTAATTTTTAAATTACCATGGACATGGATTAAAGTGATTCCGAGAAAAACACGTTCAAAGTTTATTGCCTATATAATCGAGGGAAGCAGTTTATTTTTCTGAAAGGCTGGTAAGGTCTAACAACTTCGGAAAGTCGTATTTTTTCTTTATATTTTGTTATAACATAACATTTCAAGCATGTTTTGTTAAATTTTTAGGTCAATCTTGGTTCTTGTGCCGAGCTCTCACCTCTTCGCAGCATGAGATAAGAAAAGATACATGCCCATAACTTACAAGAGTCATTAAAGTAATTTCACCGAAAGCCATTTCGCTGAAATCCATTTTATTTTATTTGTTCTGGTCACTTTGTTCAATTATGGTTGTTTGTTGATTTTTTTTCGGTGAGAATTGAAGCATTGTTCTTAACGTTTTTTGTCCAGCATAAACATTTCGGCTTACTATGCTTCAGCCATCGTCGGACGCCACTAAGCCAAAAGACCCACGATCACATGCGGAGCAGACGGCGGCAAAATTTACATCGGACAAACGAAAAGTAAGCTTGAGACGAGAGTAGCGGAACACAATAACGATACGAAGAAAAACCTGTTTTAATCCACCTAGTGGTGTAATGATGCCTTTCTCATGTATAATATTGTAGTATTCTATTCAAAAAATTTCTCTTCGATTTTTGAAAGAAACCAAGAGATTGTTTGTACAATAACTAGTATAACATACAGAATAAAACAGTGCTTTGATTGCGAAGGTCATCCTTGAGAAAACGAAGTGAGTTCACTATTATATGCACTTCCGGCATCGGAACCCGAGAGCCGGTATAATCAAAGTCGGTTCGTACGGCCACCAACTAACATAACATACAAACTCTACTAGTACGCACTCTAAATTACGATTTAAATGTTTGTTGCATCCGAAAATATACAGTATTTTTTGGTAGGACCATAATACCTTTCAAATGACTCTAAGATTAGGAATAATGGTTTAGAGTCCAGTTTATAACATTTTGTACGGTTTTTGTTCCGCCAGTTTAAGTGACCGTGTACAATATTGAACACACTTTACCCTATAACTCCGGAACCGGAAGTCTGATCCGGATGAAATTCAGGAATTCCGTATGGGACCGGAAGACCTTTCATTTGAATCTAGGCTTGTGGGGACCACGAGACCTTTCATTCGAATATAAGTTTGTCAAAATCGGTTCAGCCATCTCCGAGAAAACCTAGTGAGATTATTTGACATACACACACACACTCAGTGCTTGAGAGCGCTGAGAAGGCGTCCAAACAGAAGCGAAGAGATGACCGATACTGCGCCGTGGTCACAGTGGACGTGAGGAATGCTTTCAACAGTGCCGGCTGGGAGGCCATCGCCACAGCGCTACACCGAATGCGGGTCCCAGATTATGTTTGCCGGATCCTAAAAAGCTGTTTCCACAATAGAATCCTGGTGTACGATACGAACGAAGGACAGAGATCAGTGCGAGTGACGGCGGGCGTCCCTCAGGGATCCATTTTCGGTCCGACTCTCTGGAACGCTATGTAACACATGGATCAATAAATCCCGAGACTAACAATGGAACAAGGGGGAGGGGGGGGGGGTGATACAATGGTTCCAACGATTTTCCAATTTTTCAATACCATGTTTATAAAAAAAATTATCTTTCGCTTCAAAATAAGCTTCAGTTTCAGCGATGACCTCCTCATTTGAGCCAAATCTTTTTCCCTGGAGCATTTTTTTAAGATCAGCAAAGAGTCAGTAGTCACTGGGGGCTAAATCTGGCGAGTATGGGGGGTGCGGAAGCAGATCAAAGCCCAATTCGTTCAATTTCGCCATTGTTTTCATCGACTTGTGGCAGGGTGCATTTTGTTCCATCGAAAACAATCGCGGCACCCACTTGGAAAAAACCTTTTTCATGCTCAATTTTTCATGAAGTATAGTGAATACACTTCTATATGATATCTGTGTCATCTCAGCAATCTCATGGAGCTTCACTTTACGATCTTTCATTATAATTTTTGTCACTTCACTCACATTTTCCGGTGTAACGGCTTCCACAGGTCTACCAGAGCGTTCCGCGTCATTTGTGTCGGTACGACCACGTTTAAACTCGGCGAACCACCGACAAATCGTTGCTTTTGATGGACAAGAGTCCGGATAACATTTTTCAATCCATTGTTTCGCTTGCACGGTGTTTTTACCCATTAAAAAACAATGTTCTATCAAAACACGAAACTCGGTTTTTTTCCATTTTTTAAACAAACTACAAAACGACTTTACTCCAACCTCGATAACTCAGCTCTTTCTGGTCGGATCGACTTAAAATTTTGACCCGTTCATGTAAAGGTTAGTACTCTAGAAAGACGTGGTTACTGGTTTACTACGAGCGCCATATCTGCTTTAGTCTTGGGACTTATTGATCCATGTGTTACAATGGGATCTTGACACAGCAACTTCCCAGGAAAGTGAAAATCGTGGGCTTCGCGGACGACGTATCGTTAACGGTGATGGGCGAGTCTCTCGAAGAAGTAGAGGCCTCGGTGACAGAGACGATAAGCACGATTGAGAGCTGGATGAACGGAGTCAAGCTACAAATAGCTCACCACAAAACGGAAGTGTTGGTGAGCAACTGCAAGTCGATCCAGCGTATCGAGATAGATGTAGGGGGACATGCGATTTCAACTAAGCGAGCTCTGAAACTTCTCGGAGTGATGATCGACAACCGATTGAACTTTAACTACCATGTCAACTATGCCTGCGAGAAGTACGCGAAGGCGATAAATGCAATAACGAGGATCATGCCAAATGTCGGTGGCCCGAAAAGCAGCACAAGACGTCTGTTGGCTAGTGTATCTACGTCAATACTACGGTATGGTGCTCCTGTCTGGGGAACAGCATTGAAAACGAGGAACCGTGAAATGCTGAACAGAGTATTCCGGCTTATGGTCATACGAGTCACGAGCGCCTACAGGACAATATCGTCGGAAGCAGCAAGCGTTATCGCCGGAATGATCCCAATCTTCATCATCCTGGCGGAGGATATCGAGTGTTATCAGCGTAGAACCACCAGAAACGTGCGAACGATGGTTCGAATTGATTCGATGGCGAAGTGGCAGCAGGAGTGGGACAGTACGGAGAAAGGTAGATGGATTCCACATTTGTTGCCATGGATGAATAGACAACACGGAGAGGTAAACTTCTACCTAACGCAGTTTCTATCTGGCCATGGTTGTTTCCGGAAGTATCCGCATCGGTGTGGTCACGCCAACGGCGTCACGTGTGAGTATGTTGAAGGAACACCTGAACATGTTATTTTCGATTGTCCCCGGTTTGCGGAAGTACGTAGGGAAATGCCTGCCCTAAGGGTGGATAATATATCTGAGGAAATGTGTCGTGAAGAAGGCACGTGGAATGCAGTAAACAAAGTGGTAACACAGATACTCTCGGAGTTGCAGCGAATATGGAGAAGGGATCAGCGAGTAAGCGTCGGATCGAGAGAACTTCCTTCGTCGGGGAACTCTTCGTCGGTGTAGTCTTGATCCGTCGTCGGGGACAAGATGAGTAGACCACGTCATAGCATCGTAAGGATCGTCGTGACTTTCAGAATGGAATTGTCAGGCAAACTAGGTGACTTTATTAACTATTAAATGTCAAGGTATTTGATTTGGTGTACCATTACAGCCCGTTTTTGCGTAACTTTTCGGTTAACTGAATGCAAATAAAAACATGTCAAACTAACTAGAGATTATAGGAAGAGAAAAAATATGAAAACTATGGGTACCGCGTATTGCTTAGAATTGTTATGATTGTAATGGAAAAAATGGAACTACTGGGTACTTTTCCATACTGATTTGTTTCTGGTGTATATTTTAAAAGCCTGGATAACAGATTTCCTTGGTCTAGGTTGATATTTCCGTGATTTTCCCTTCCTTTAATTTTTGATAGCGCTTTTCATTAATTTTTGATAATTTTGCATATTTTCGATATTTTTTGCTAATATAGATATTATTCCAAATCCTGTCATGTAGCAAAATCATCCAAGCCTATTCAAATTACTAACTAAATTCTCTCGAATCGTTTGGTTTTGTATACGGTTTCCGCTAATAATCCAATAACCATAACCGGCAAACAAACGATACTCATAAAATCCTGCCAATAAATCAGATTTACTAGAAACAACTAATTTGAAAGCGCGAGACACCGAACCTTGACAGAAACGTCAGCTACAATTCACCTGGCTGTTTAATTTTGCCCGTCATTAGGATCCACCGAAATGTTATTAGCGTAGCTCATCTGAGCGGAAAGTAAATAATGCTGATGAGGCTTTCACAACCGAACTGAAAACTCATTTCCAATTTCCAAAAGCAACGAAATTGAAAGTTGCCACCAACCGGAACGGGAATTTTGTGTTCCTTCCACCTACCGGAGCAATCCTCTCCCCTTCGTCCGCCCACAGTCAACACGGTGGCGGCATGTCGTGAAATATGTACATACCTCGGAGCTATCGCAACTCATTAAACACCGGCAACGACAAGTTCTGTCTCCCTGACTGGTGCACAGATTTCAATACTCCTATAGTACCTGTTCCATAATACAGCCGTCGGTTGCGTCGCTTCTCGTCGGCAGCAGTAAAGCATTCACCAGCACTCGAAGATAATGCCACGCAGTGTGTTCGCAGAAAATTTCCAGTGATATTGAAACGAAAGTTCGATTCCATCTCTAGCAAGGATTAGTGGGAGAACAACAAGATCAACTGCGTGTAGAATAAGTTCCCCGTACATGGGAACATTGTGGTGCAATAATTTTATCTAGATGTGAGAGAAATATTTCGATCAAGAAAGTTTCTTTCGGTTGACGGATTTTGATGGAATGGGAAATTTATTTTAATTACCAGAAATAATTTGAATTTGTAATATATCACGTGTTCGTGAGGTAATCGGTTTGGATTTTATATGAAGCGAAAAAAGGAATTAATTTTTGGATGATTCTTGAATTTTGATGTGTAGCTGTTGAATAAATTAACTCTATGGTCTTGCCGTGTAACTCCTCTTTCATATTTACCCCTGTTGAATGGTTCGATCAATGAACCGTTGAAGTGCATAAAAATAAACCTGAAGCACGGTAGAATTTCCAATTATCAGTGCTATTAAAAAGGTTGATTCCCGAACGATGTGATGTTGAGCGCCATTATCACCAATCGCAAAACGGCAAATCAACATCTCGCCCACGCTCGGCACAGGTCATCAATTCTTATGATAATTACTACGACTACGGTTATTATCCTGACTAGCAGAGAGAGGGAGAGAGGCAGGAGGCAGAGAGAGGTTCTTGATTGAATTAGCCAAAACCTGATCATTAGATTGGCGCATTACCCTTCTTGAGTGCCGACTTACTACACCTGGGCCTTGCCGAACGAAGGAAAACACACGAACGGTCCAGAGTGCCGCTTGTTGTACACAGAAATTAATTGGAAATAAGTTTTTTTCTTCGCCTGAACTACGTACGTGGAGTTAGAAAACTTTTCGACCTTATTGAAGCATGATTACACTTGTAGAGACTGGCAATGCATACAGATTCGAATCCAATCCAGTGAACGAAGTATGAGAGTATGTTCCAGCGCGCGCGCCCGGAAGGTTTGTGTGAGTTGTGCGCTTTATATCAACTGATCGACTCGACAAGCTCCTCCGATGTCCAAGCGAAAAGGTAGGAAATTGAATTGCCTTACTCATAGATTTCATCGGGAACATTCCATCTTAAAGATTTACACATCACCGAAGCACAACCCGAACCGTTCGGATCCCGCCATTCCTAGTCCAGTTTGCCTTGCACGCGTGGCAATAAAGGGCGACAATCACTTGTCGTGGCACCTGGAACGGGCGACTTAATTAAGACCTGTTTGTTTTTTTATTGCGACTGACTGACAGATCGAAATTACTGAATGGGCTTCCTCGGGAATGGTCGAGCTGGTGTGGGCGAAAAGCATTTAATTTTTTTTCCGTTTTGAAGTTGAAATTTTATTACTTCACACATGGTTGATTGCAATGAAAAGAATGTCGTGATATGTGCCAGTATCGGGTTTATCATGGAAGGACCGAGTCCTAGTCTAACTGACACATTTGACATTTTTCGATTGGTTTCATTGCAGTGAATGGATATATAACTTAACATGTATGTAGACGTCTCGGTCACACAGTTGTGTTCATAAGCTTATCAAGCAAGTAACAAGCTCAATTCGTCCACGACCCTTATCCTCATTTTAGTTCAATATCCCAGATAACCAGTAAGTACTAATAAAGGCTGTAAAATAGCCTTTTATTGACATCAAATGCACGCTAGCCATACATAGGCATTATCTATGAATAGTCGTATGTTTTGTCAAGGACGGCCCTAAGCTGTTGAAATGCCAGTTAGCGATTATTTTCTTCTATAATGCGGTATTAGTATGTCCTTACTGGTTTCTTGGGATGTATCATATTTCATATTGATCAGAAATGGTAACAATTCCGATGTTCCGCTGAGACAATGTTTCCTACATAACAGATCGACTAGACACTGTTCGAACATTGGCTATTGATTATAAGGCTTTCTCTTCACTGTACTGTTTGGTTGGATTGGATTAAAAGTTTCATAATATCTATATGTACATATATATATATATATATATATATATATATATATATATATATATATATATATATATATATATATATATATATATATATATATATATATATATATATATATATATATATATATATATATATATATATAAATAAAATAATTGCGAAAAAAGTGTTGTTGCTAATGTTCTCTGGTATGCGTGAGCCGATCTTCAAATGTTTTTTTTTGTTCGAAAGGTGACGTTTATGCGGAGGTTTTAGGCTATAGTACATAAGGAAAATCTTTCGGGAAAGTAGAGAAAAACTAGAAAATTGGTTCGTTTATGGAGATTTTCCATTCAATGCATGCTAGATCTCCAATGATTGTTTGGCGCGCATTGAGCTATGTAATGCTGCTGCCCGTTGGAGAGCAAAATATGAATACTACATCTATATATATAAAAATGCAGAGATCATTCTTTGTAATCGCATCACGTAAGAACGGATGGACGGATTGAGATGATTTTTTTTTGTTTGATCAGTTTTTACCCCTACCGGGTTCGTACATCAAAAAAATTAGGAAAACTTACCGGAAAAGTGGGAAAAACCAATAATGTTATTTTGTATGGACAATGGAATTTTCCACTGAAAAAGCCGCCAATGATTGCTAGATTTACGATTGATGGCGCGCAACGAGTTGCATAAGTGCTTGACCGTCGAAGGAAAGAATACTAGATCGTTGGAAAATCGTTTGGCGCGCAGCGAGTAGTTTTGGTTGGAGATTTTACATGCATGATTGATTCGTCATTTGGAAACACGTGCCTAATAGGGTATCAAAATCATTACTTGCCAAATGACCTTATGGTGGAATGCACATGACTGTTTTAGCTATACAGTAAACAGAAGCACAAGTTCTAATATCATTTACCAGTAGATGTAGTTAGATGAATAATGTTGGCCATCGTGGGCGTGAGTTGAACAAATCAAATTATGTAACGATTTTTTTACGTATTAATGATAGGATTCTGCTGTTGAAATAATAAGTTCAGATGAAAATATTTTCTTGGCATTTAGCATGCTGACATTTGTTCAGCCGATTCGGGTAAGTTTTCAAGAGTGGTTTACATCAAAACGGTCTGCTTAGGATGCTATTCATGACATTTGTAAACTGCTTAAGCCAAATCATTTCATTTTCCGAACTTTGGATTACTTGACGAATTACCATATGCGAATCGTGAATATCATATCGGTAGGAGAAATCGTGGCATGTAAGAACCATTAGTTGTGAGATCTGCTGTTTTATACTTTGGCTTTAACGATAAGAAAAATACTGATATAATCACTACTCATGTTCACTCCGCTAGAACAGAATATTGATTCTCAGGACTGAATACTAAGCAAAACGATGTGGTGGCTCGACGAATGAGAGGCCTTTTGATAAAATTCTTGAACGAATCCATGGACACAATATTTAATAAAAGGGTAATTTGAACTTTCGAATATCCAAGAATTTTTCATTTTATCGCTAACTCGTTAATCGAGAATTGATCCTGTGATTATCATGCTACGAACATCCATCAAACACGACTAAGTAATATCACTATCGGTGAAGCAGGTTATGGACAACCGTTCAAAACCAAATTATTACTTTCGATATTCCCTAAGGATCTGCTATTAAATTTTTAAACGTCTTCAGTACAAGTAAATCTTAATATCCAATGACAAACAACAATCCCCGAGGACTGCTTTTGGAAATTTGTGGGATCAATTTAAAGTATTTATCTTGGTCATCTCTTTTCCATCCGTTTATTTGTTTATTTGTTTGTTTATGAGCAAGGGAAAAGCCTGCTGGAGCTGAGATTTTGGTTCTCCTTCTCCAACGGGCATAAAACTTCTCATCTTTTATATCAACAGATAACATTTGACCAAATGATACATAACGAAATCTTAGATTACCCTTATTTAAACTACAAAGTTACTAACAACTATTCATATTGACTAATTATCCTAATAAAACTAGCGGGAAAAGATTTGGAGAAAACGGGTTTTAATGGCGTTACTAGATAAATTGAAATCAAATTCATCAGAGCAAGTATTGAATACGCGACACATACTCGAAAACGGTTCATTGAAGCCATAGATAGTTCTAGCACGAGGAATTCTGAGAAAGGGATTAAACCGCAAATTACGCCGAAAATCAAAACTTAGCTGTTGTAGGAGATCTGCACAATCAATACGAGATTGGATTAAGTCCGCGACGAAAACAGCTTTTTGTGTATCACAGCGGACTGATAGAAAATCGAAGTGTATGAGCCTACAACGATTTTAGTAGCATGGAAGATTCAATGGATCTCTCCAGGGCAGGCAACGCAAAGCAAAACGAATGTACTTGCACTGAACAGTTTCAATGCGTAGCTTATCTGTTTGGTAATATGGTGCCCAAACAATAACAGCATACTTGCGAACTAGAGTGCAATATAACGGTTTCAGGCAGTTGTATGTTATTGAAATTCTTTGAGATGCGAAAGATGAATCCTAGCATCTTTAATGCTTTAGAGAGGGTATATTCTATGTGATCTTTGAAACTAAGTTTTGAATCCAATAACACTCCTAGATCCTTAATTGATGTCTCCCGTTTTAGTGCAGCTTGCGAAATAGTGTATAAATATATGATCGTGGTTCGTTTACGAGAGAAGGAGATAATGGAGCATTTAGAGGCGTTCATAACCATTCTGTTGACGTTGCACCAGTTAGAAAATACATCCAACTGTGACTGCAAGAAATTTGAGTCTTTCAGATCTTTGATGAGATGAAACAGCTTGAAATCGTCGGCGAATGATAGCTTCATGCATTGCAATGCGAAATTTAGATCATTTAGATATAGCAGAAATATGAACGGTCCTAGGTGGCTTTCCTGAGGAACGCCAGAGCTCACGATGAATGATGGAGTAACGCAGTCGCCAATTTTCAGATATGATTCAATCCAATCCATCATACCATATGTCAAACTTTTAGTTTGAGAGAGATCTACAATCTCTGTTCAGTACACTGGCTCAAAGCATGAGATGGCAATCGGTGCATTTGTTTAGTTTTTTGTGTAAGAAAAGCATTGAACATATCCACAATAATTCTTGGTGATATTTCTTTTTCGGGACGAAGTTAATGTGTTGGATATGAATTTGTCGTAATTCGTTTATTGTAAGCCAAGTAATCAGTAAAATAATGGAAAGAAACATTAACGTTTGACAACTCTGCTGTCTGAAAACACAAATTAAAAAAAATAATTTCAGGCGAGACGAAGTTCGACGGGTCAGCTAGTTATTAATAAAACCGTTTGGTGCCAAACGAGCTGATTTGTGTAAAAATTTCACTGAGCCTACTTGATTCACGTGTTTCTTTATTTCGAATCACATGTTCAATTAAGTAAGGGCGCCAAATGAAAAGCATGCAGGCGACGACACGACCAGACACTCCGAAGGATCGAAATCGAAATAAAAAGTGTTCGTGAGCGATTTACCGCCAGTTACCACAAATATAGTGACCCCTTGGTAATGATAAAAATAATCTTTTTGGACAACACTGTTCAAGTTGATACGAATTAGTTACCAAGGAGCCCCAGAAAAAATAAACAAAGTATTGGAGAAAGTTGTAGAAATCTATAAATTTTAATTTTCTGCACTCAGCTCTGTCGGAATTTCGAATTGTAAAAATGGAAGATTTCGACAAGCTGTGAATCAGTGAAAGCTATATTAAAGGTGAGTGTTTAAATTTTATTTGTGTGTTATATGAGCTTTGAATCTACGAATTCTTTGGTATGTAAACATATCGTCATAACATCCCAAACATCTTTCATTTTTTACATTTAGCTAGTACGGATTTATATGCTTTGTATTTTGCCGTCTATTCGAAAATGTTCCTGGAGCCAGCAAGTACAGCAGCATCGCCAAGAGTTTCCCCCGCAGGTGTTCAATGTGATGCATCACCAACCGAACATATCTCTGCGCTATCTTTCGGATCTCACAATTCCATTCCATAAAATAATTTGATAAATAGATTTGAAATCGTGTATTCTATGAATGTTGTATCTTTTCAATACCCTTAGACTCTTATGATCTTAAAAGATGTACATGTATATTTTCACCAGTATATCCTTGCTACCCATTTTTGCTTTAGTTATCTTCCTTTATCTGTAGTCAGAGACTTTCGATGATTTCAAGATCATTTTGTTCATTTTTTAGTATGTCCTTTCGCTGCAAATAAACTTATTTTAATATTTCATCATTCATCGTTAACAGCATAAAACTATTATTCTGTGTGCCAAATCCCGTAGAATATATCATCTACACACACAGTACCAATCGACCAATTTTTGCCCACGAAGGGTGATTTTGCATGTAGATAGTGCATCGTTTTTTTCCTCATGTTATCTTCGATAATTTATTACATAAAATCCACTTGCTTGCTGGAGCACTTGCAAATTACCGCGAGAAGGCGATCTTCCAGCCGGTTGGTAAACCCAATTTTATTTTTCCGAGATTTCCCATACGATTCGGGATTGGTTTTGTTTACATTCTTAATGGCTTTAATATATAGTAACCAAGGTTATAGTAACTGTTGTTTAAAACCAACAATTTATCAACTTGTGTTGCCAGTTTTAAAAAAATTTAAGTGATTTCATTTTGACATTATCAGTTACTGAGGGGTAGTTAAATTTGCGATACAGTTTTGATAGACGAGTGGCAGGTCGTGTCGTCGATGCAGGTTTCCATTCCTCGATATATAAATTTGGTTTCAATGCCGTGAATAAGAAAGTGATTAACGAGTTTTTATGATTCGTCGTTTTACTAAAACTCCAGAAATGTGAATCTTATCTTATTGATAGATATAATTATTGCTGTCACAATGCACTGAGACAACAGGATTAAGGTCTGCCGCCACTTCAAATTAAGACCGATAACTCACACACCAAAACTGTTCGGCTCTCTACTTTTTGGAACAATTCCATTCGAATTAGAAGGAAATTTTCTCGGCTTAAATTTTTCATAAGCATTTCCCAGGCTACTCCTTTGAAGGATTTATTGGGCGAGATTTTGTGTAAATTTCTCTCGAAACGACCTCCAAATTTTGTCAATTGCTTCAAATTGCAAGTTCGGTTATTTATTTGAGTCCAAACGTCTTCAATTGGCCCAAACGCGATTCGAATTATATCAACCCAGAGTGCTTCGAAATTTCAAATTTGAGTGCATTTGAGTGGTTATGAACTGTTTCGTCCAATGTACTCCATCCCGTTTGCCTCCTGCTTTTAAATTACATCGATTGAACCGAGATTTGGGAACTCATCGACATGTTTTACCTATTCGAATGATTCACTCTCTTACTCATAAACCGTCAAACTGATTTTGATTGTATTTTGCTTGAATCATTTGGGACTTTTGAGGAAAGGAATATATATATATATATATATATATATATATATATATATATATATATATATATATATATATATATATATATATATATATATATATATATAACATGTATGGCAGCATCGTTTTAGCATTTCAATAGCAGACTATTGTTTTGAGTCGATCTATGTTTTCTCGAGCCAATCCCAGCTTACCAAAATGATGTCATCCGTTTGGGGTCCAAGGGAGGAATTAGGAGATGGTTCAAGGGAGGGTCCTGAACGGGAGGATTCAAGAGGGATGGGGTTTTAAGGGATCATTTAATTACTATTGTTGGTACTTCCGCAACCAAAAGCTATATATCGGCATAGTGACATTCGGTTCATTCAGCCATACACTAATATGACCCACCAATTTATTTACGATTCTCTATGAAGACTTGAATTTTGGAGAAAAATGTACTGGTAGTCGGACTTGAATAAAATTCAGCTTATCTTTTATGGGCTTATCAATGGTTGGTTTATTTGGTTACATACTCTCATGGTCGGCAAACTAGAGAAATTAACTAGCAAATATAAAGAGGAAGTTTATGAAAAAAAATCAGAAACTGCCATTTTTACTCTAAGCACCCTACCTCCGGAAGCAGGGGTTTAAACCGAATGAAAATTGGAAGTTTGTGCAAATCGGTTCAGCCATCTCCGAGAAAAGTGAGTGTCATTTTTTTCACAATTTTGGTGCATATCACCCTGTAGTTCCGGAACCGGAAGTTGGATATAAATTATATTGTGGAACTTTGTAAGGAATCATGAGGTCTTTCATTTGAATCTAAGTTTGTGAAAATTGGTTCAGCCATCTCCGAGAAGAGTGAACGACATTATCCTGACAATTTTGGTAAATATCACCCTGTAGTTCCGGATCCGGAAGTCGGATCCAATTGAAATTTAAGAACTTTGTATGGGGCCATGAGACCTTTCATTTGAATCTAAGCTTGTGAGACATAATCGAGAAAAGTCAGTGACAATATTTGTTACACACACACATCTTATGCTTCGTTTTGAATATTTACGATTCGAAAATTGTAATAATGATTTTTAAATCAATCGCATTTTCGCCACCAGTGAACTGATAGCTGACAATGAAATAAAAGTGGATTGTAGTTTTGAATACATTAGGTCCAAATCATCTAAGTTATTACAAAAACCTAAGTCAGTAATTCTGTCCACCATCTTCATTGGAACTAATAAGATCTTTTTTTTATCACCAACTCTTTCGTTCCCCCTTTCCTGTCTCTTCAACATCTCGATACCAAATAATTAGATCTCTGTCGTTTTCAGACATTTTGTTCCCACATCCCCTTTTTTCCTCATTTCCACAATATTTACTTTTTTTTTTTATTCTCTTCCGTAACATCACTATTACCGCCCACGGAAGACCGCTCCAGTCGAAAACCAGCATGCGGGCCTTCGTAGCCTGGGGGTGTTTCCCGCGGACCCACACGGGCCGAAGGATGCGGCCAGCATAGATATTTACCATCGCCATCTGGAAGACTCATGCAATATTCAATTCATCGACCACTGCCGATCGTCAGCTGAAAACTGGATTTTAGAGAATCCGAGCTGACATAGTCTAATGATACTGTTCTAGTTTTAAGTTACTCGTTAATTAAGATTAGAAAATACCCTTGACATCTTAGAGCTTAAGTAGTGTGCCTAAAAATATATAATACCATTGAAAATAAAAAGCTAATGAAAATGTCTGTTAATAGCAAAAACATGGCCTACTAGTTCGGTACAACGGTATTAAACTGTACCTTAATTTAAATTCAATCGAGTCTGTCATTTCGGGAATAAATTAATTGAAATTGTTAAGCGAAAAATCAATTTTCGGTTGTAGATTTTATCATTTTTCGAAAAAAATGATGTATGAGATACTCATAAAGCTCATTTGAAACCATCGTTTTGCTGAAGATAATATGTTGCTAAGTGAGTTAAAAAAATAACACCCTCCCAGATTTCTTTTCAAACATTCCTTATTCTATGACATTTCAGAGACCGTATGAGATTAGTCTTTATCAATCTGGCATCGGTTCAATATTTATATTAGAAAGGTTGAAAAGTTTTTGACGAAAAAACAATCATAACTTTTGAATAATAACTTATATTGAAAACCTTTGTTGAACAAAATTATGCGCAATTAATTAGCTCGACAAATTTTCGGAAGACGATCTTCTCATAAAACTGTTCACAAAAAAGTTAAAACAAAAACGTGATTAATCTCCCTAGCAGTGAGATGATACCTTTTTTTATCAATCCGCATGTGTTTTTTGCATGGATATTCTTCGGTGTTTTAGTTCTCATGACATTGTTTTAATTATCGTCGTTTTAAACGACAAATTGAGATTTTAAGTAGTGTCGAAACTGCAACTCGTATCGAATTTCAATCTTAACGTGTGACAATCGATTGAACATTCCATGAGATGTCGAAGTAAGTTAAACTTTAGAGTTTTTCGTCATTATTTATGGAGCTGAATCAAATTTTATATGAGATTCGGCCCTCCGGACCTCGGTTATAAAGTCGGTTTTTGCAGTGATTGTAAAGCCTTCTATATGAGAAAGGCTAAAAGAGATGAACTCACACTGACGCTCACAACTCTTGATCACATCTATAACTACGAACTCGAAAATGTGACAACTCCCCCTAAACGACACCTGTAAAAATCAAACCGTTACATAAAGCAAAGAAGCTAAAATAGCAAAAATTCTTCACAATTTGTTTCAAATCTGTTCCAAAAATGTTTCAATCAGGCCCGTGCAAAGGGTTGGGGAAGAAGGGCGGTGTGTCTCAGGCAAAAACGTAAGAAATCTTCAAAACAGGTTTCCAAACTATTTAAGCTTTGCAGGTCCCGTCAGTTGACAACGAAAATTCGGATAAAATTCAAGTATTTTGTAGTATTTTTTTTTACTTGTTTGTTGAAATCGGTTGTCATCTCTGAGTAAAGTGACACTCGCACGCATCACTGATCATAACACCATCCATGCAATGGTTCTGTAAGCTATAAATCCTATAAAACAAAAGGTCAAATTCCACAAAAGGAAAATAGTACCAAGGCTTTGCTTACGCAAATATCCATGCAGACATTGATCAACTCGACGAACTGAGTCGTTTGGTATACTGAATTTTGTCATATCGAGTGATTCTCATTTTCTATGAAAAAAGTAAAACATTTCGAAAAAACATCAGCTCTCGACGTTTCATGCAAATTCTGGTATAAATAAATAATAAATCTCATTCCTTTTAATGGAAAAACAACAGAAATTTATTTTAGTTAGTATTCAAGAGCCTGCTCATTCTCACCAGCTAATCAATAGTTAATCTATTTTCGAAAAGCAGTTTCGATACGGCAAACCGCCACATTCACACTCAACTTGTACGTGTTCGATTGCGTAAATGACTTCGTTACTTAAACATGATGGTGATTTATTATGGTCTCGAAAAACCAAAAAAAAGCCTGTCTTTCCTATGTCTTCGTTAATCAGCCATAGGACATAACCACAGGGTCCAACTGCCGCAATAGACCACCCCGTTGCAAGCGACCGCGTTGATCAAATCGAAAACCAACCGCCACAAATCAATGAATGAATCAGTTCGAAGCGGTTAAAAATCCAATTTGCATGTCAATGAAGCAGCCAATTTTTAAGCCGTCCTGCTTGCTTTTCCTTCGTTCGATTCTTATTGCCAGAGCGGCCTTTTCGAACGGAACTCGACTACCAGCCGAACGTAGTGTTCCAATAGTCATGTTTAAATGTTGTGAAATGAAAATCGTCGAACGGTGAAAATTTAAATCAATTCCACACTTTGCATTCTCAGCAATTAGGAACCCGGTCGAAAGGGTTCAGCGGCATCAGGGATCACAAAAAAGCAATCACCTCTGTTTGCCAATAATTTGCAAGGGGGTGGACACCTGGACGGAGTCCAATCTTATCTTAATTTCATTTGCTTTTCTCGGGTCCTTCAGGTGCCAAGCTTTTTGCGCGGATAAGTTATTAGATAAGCGATAAAATTCAGATACGGTAGAAAACAGAAACAAAAAAAAAAGATCTTTTCTGGTGTCAAAAACGACCAGGCATTTTCCACCTCTTGACCCGTTTTTCTCCGTGGAGTAATTCGTTTTTTCAACAGTTTCTTTTGCACTGCATTCTGATTCTTTTTTTTCTGAATTAAATCATAAAATTTTATGGTTCCTCAATAAATATACATAAAAATATATACTCGTTCTCTTTTTTTACGATTATTTTGGTTCTGTTCTTCGCGACTCTCAGCACAGTCCCACTTCAAGACAGTAAAAACCGGGCTATGCGCCCATGTGGTGTTTGATCTTTGAATTGCCCTCTGCCTCAATCCCAGCGCCGTCACCCGTTGCCGGTAACGTTTCTTTTTTTTTTATCACAGTTCGTATTGATTTTTGTCTTCCTAATTTCTTAACATTTCGCTTCTCTGGATTGTCCTCCAGTTCCGCTTTTTACTGCACTCGGGATGATAATTAGTAGCATAAATGCAAATACGACCCGAAAACTGCTGCAATGTATGCAGCACCGCAGAGTCACTGATGTTCATACCGCTCCCCTCCCCCTGGGTACCACCACCCAACCCAGCCAAAACAACCATCCCGACTCGAACAGCTTCCGAGAAATACCAACAGCTCCGGCTGAGAGACACATGCAAACATGTCCCTGCTCAGGCCAGGCCGGTTTGCATCGTCTGCCTTCGTGCGATCGGCCGAACCACTCAACATTAACGGCGAGAGTGTGTCGGAAACGAGAGCAAGAGAGAGAGAGAGAGAGAGCGTGCACGTTACTCTCCCGAGACACACTCAGCCGATCGCAGACCGATTCCGGTGTAGCAGACTTCGGGTCGCGCTCGTTCCGTACGCGTGGATTGTGTTCAATGGGATAGCATTAACGGTGAGTTCCCTCCGGCATGCTACTGCTACTGCTGCTGCTGCTTTCATGTTTCGTTGCACAATCGACTGCGGGCTTCAGTGCTCTGCTTGACGTCGTCTGATTCGAACGTTTTCGTGTTTCCGGTGCAGAATTTCAACGCCGTTCGCAACGCGTATTCGGAAAAATCGGAAAACCGCCGCCCAGATAACGATTCAGTACCCCGGGCCTTGTGGTGTGGCATATGTTGTGAGAAAATTCGCGCTTTCTGGTTCCGACAGTGGCTGTGGCTTGAAGAGTCTTCGCCGGAGACTGGTGTTTGGCGGCTGGTGGAATAGATACCGCGGAACTGTCATCTATCGAGTTTAACCTAGCATCCCAAGAGATAAGCTAGGCAAATAAATCACATGCGGAGTTCACCCATCCCCGGGTAAACGTCCGGACTTAGAGAGATATTAAAGACGGTTTCAGGGGAATAACTTCCTTGCGTGGTGACCGCGAAGAAATTGCCTTGTAAGATTGACAGAACTGTCAACGGCAGTGACAGTGGTGGTAGTGATTGACGACCGGATATCGGTCCGTGTCCGATGAAGTTGATATGCATGCAGGTGATGATGAGTCTAATGACGATGGACCGGTTCGGTGTACTGGCGGGAATAGTTCCGTTGTCAACAACGGACAGCTCCAAAGTGTGTTATTGTTTTTTCCGGTGCGAATAGAAACGTCAGTTCTAAGTTTTCCCGGTTTCATGCCTGCTAGATTTATTTGTTATTGTATTTTCCCGGGCTATTGATTTTCGGTTTCAATATACCTATATGTATGTTATCCTGCCGATTGATGATTTATGATTTGTCGGTGCACGGGAAAAAAAAGTTCCGATGAAGCTGAATAAAAGCTACGAGTTGGGCGAAAGCGAAAAGCAGTAATCTGAAAAAATAACCGGAAGATCTCGACCTGGTGGAAAATCGACAACAACCACCTCGTCCTACATTTCGCCCTCCTCATCCTCCTTCACTACTTTTGCAAGCATCAAACGAGGAAAAGTGATTAGTGCTGATCCGGAAGAGGAAGTTTGATTTCGAAAATTTTCAGTTTGTGAAAAGTTTCCGGGTTTTGTTTTTATTGGTTCTGTTTTTGGCCGTACGTGCGGCAGTGTGATTTAAGTTTCCTTTCGTTGAGTTGAAAATTTAAAAAAAAAACACGGAAAGTTTCCGTAGAAGAAAAATTAGTGTGCAGCGACGAGAGAGTTTATGGCTGAGTGAAACTAGTTTGCAGTTGCCTGTAGTGCGAAGATTCAGTGGGAGCGAAAAATAGTTGTCGAAAGTTTCCGACCGGCTTTCGGGACCTGCCAGACATCGCTTTTTCTCGCCTGGTGGAAATATCGAACAAGTGAGTGCATTGACGTATTTTGTTTGTGCAGTTTCTGCTAAATTAAATTCCAACCAATTTGTGATATCTGACCAGAACGGAAATTAAAAATTAATGAACGCGTGAGTAACTGGTCGAAAAAAAAAATAAAATAGCAGCCGTTAGCACAGTCCATTGGTCAGCACGGCAGTACGGTTCGACACTTTAACTGCGGGCTCTGAAGGCCGATCCAGCTTCGATTGACTGCGGCCAATTTTAAATTGATTGTGCTTGTTGGGTAAATGAGAGTTTATTATTTTCGCTGGTATTCAGCACTTTACCGGTTGGCGTTAATCGTTCGAAACGAATACCAAACTGGTCATCTAGCCATGTTTGGGCTTTGGCGAATGATTTTGAGTTGAGCCTGTTTTCAACACTGTATTCGAAAAATTCATCAATCAAAAAAATTATATATTGATGTTTGCTTCATTACTGCTGCTACTGAAATGATAAATAAATTTTGCAGAACAAAATCTGCCTTTATACCAAATCTAAACTGAATGACCGAGGTAAAGTTATTCAGATATCGTGATTTACGTGATTTTCATAAATGGTTCAACTTGTTCAATTTTGTTCAAGTTTCGTCTTACAAATCGCCAGTGTTTTCCCAACTCGCCAGTGCTAAACAGTTTGAAATGACTCGCTAGCGCACCAAAGTAGTTCAACTTGAGCCGCTAGACAGACATTGAGTTTGATCACAATGGTGTTGCACTTCTGTTGACTGCACCGAACTGTTGTTCAATGCCTTGTTTACTTTAATATTTTTACGTTTCGTCTTTGACTCATCAGTGCAGAGCGGTTCAAATTGAACTGCTTAGTGCTAAACTCGGCAGTTCAATTGGAACCGCTAAGCAGACGTAAAGCTTCTGCTACTTACAGAACACTTTTTGTTTTGCAACGAAGTGCAATGTCTTTTCTGACGTGCCGAACGAAAACGTGTTTTCGACTGTTGTTTACTTTAGTTTCTTATTTTATGTCGCTGTCCTCTGTTAGAACTAGCTCAATATATCTAAGAACAAAACTGAATTTTAAGCCGACCGCCTTACCTAGATTATAAAACATTCTTTATTAGGTAAGAGTCCTATTTTCATTTTTCCAAATTTAGATATGAGCATGGTCCATCAGTAATTTAAACAGTAAAATGTTTTGCAACAATTCTAGTAAAATATGCAGATAGAATAGCAACTGATTGACTGGGAAAAAACTAGGAAATCTAAACAAATGTGGTCTCCACAATCGCAGTTAATCTTCGTCTAGCGATATCTAATTTTTAGAATTTAATATATATTTTTATGATTAATGGAAGAATAAAATGATTTGCCCCTAATTCGGGCTTGGCTAAACTGTAGTCTACATTCCTGTTTTTACGTTTCGTCTTTGACTCATCAGTGCATTAGCAGTAAATGTTCAACTGCTAACGCTATCTAACGATTCTTAAAAAACCACTAATGCTATTTGTTAAACAATGTTTGCATTGAAGTGTCAAGTCTTTACTGAAGTGCCTAAAGAACGCACCATTGGATAATTCCGATAGGAGATAAATTCAGCTCTAGAAGTTTTCTCTTAATGTGTTTATAAAATTAAAGTACATAAAACTTACTCTAAAAAAACTGTAGAAATAATTGAAACAAAGATACACACTTACATTTCGTCTTTGACTCATCAGTTTGAACTGCTTGATGCAAAACTCGGCAGTTCAATTTGAACCGAAAAACAAGCGGTAAAGTTTCTGCTATTTTAAGAAATTTTTTTTTTGGTTTTGCATCGAAGTACAATGTCTATACTGATGTGCTGAACGAAACCGTGTTTTCGAATTTTTCTGGCCGAATTTTGAATTAAGCCATTGGCATTTCGTGGCAAAATTTATGGGTTGTGCACTGATTATGTGGTATGATATCAGACGTAACAGTTCGTTGTAAGTGAAAGCTAAAGATTAATTGATATTCGCTTGTGTTTTTCAATACAACGGAGTATCGATATACATTTGGGTGGGATTTTTTATATTAAGCTTATCTCTTATCATCGATACAACAGAAAAAATCCGCACACTGCACGTCGAGTAAATCTGGCAATAATGTCATCAATAAAACCGCTTCTACGTTGCAACTGAAACATCCAAGAATCTCAGGTATTTTTTTTAAATCTGTATTCGAACAAAATCAGTCTGAGAAAAACAAAAGAAATCCCGTCACTTTCAAACGCTCTGTAGAACACTTTGATTTCCACAGCAATTGAAGACTTTTAGGGGCTCATTGTCAGTTTCTGATTGATTTCAGAAATCTGTGAAAATCTGTGCAATATATTCAGAATCTGTGAAACTGGAATTTCTGAAGACAGCAATTTGTTTTCAACTGCCATAAGCATAAGCCACTGAAGGCTTGTGACAGAGAGAACAACAAATCTCAGAGCTGAGCTGAGTAATTCCCTTTCTTCTTATATCTGTGCAGTAACTCATGTGCACGGAAAAGACACTAACACTGCGACAAGAAACACTGAAAATTTTAGGTTGGATGTATATGGGATAAGACACACAATTTCCGTGTACAAGGCAAACGGCTCAGGTTCAAAGCGCCGTCTTTTGTCTAAGACAATGCGATATGAGAAGATTGTTATTGTGCTGCTGCCAAAATCGCTTATTATTTTCTATTCGATACCATCCGACCAGATTTCATCGAATAAATTGAGGATCGAAAAAATAATAGAATGCGAATGGGGATGCACTTAATTAATTACAATTTGATCGGTTGTGCAGTGCACGAGGTGCGCGTAAGGACGAGACGCCACTGCATTAAGCAGTTCGATTTGCACTGCTATGTACTGATGAGCCAAAGACGAATCGTAAACATATTGAAAACGGTTATGTGCCCTTGCATAATTGCGAACCCCTGAATGAAATTCAATCATGCCAGATTATTTTCGTCGATAGCGTAATATTACATCTATTAACATGTAAAAATAATGTTTGTATCTGTATCGATGTAAACCTAAGCTAAATTAACTATGAAGTGAAAAATATGACTTATCTTTACATGCATTAAATTGTAAATTTAAGTAAATTACGACGCTTCTTTGATGTACATCTATAAAGACGTAAATTAACATGATTTTTTCTAAGTGTGTACGACACAATTTACATATGATTAAATATCTCATTCGCATTAGTTTTCTGGAGTTCTCTGTTGATTGATGTTCGTTGAGGTACTGTTGATTTTTCAACAGATTCTTTGAAAAAAGGGTTTAACGGGTCGGTCTTTTTTGTTTCATGGGTCGGTATTTTGGTTTTGTGGGCCGATTTTTCAAAAACAAGCGTCGGATCACTAGATCCGTCGTAACTATGGCAATGATTGTTGAAGTTTGGAAAAATATCAAGTTACAGCCAGAGCTGCAAATTGTCAGTCATGTCAAATGACCTTGACAGACTGACTAAAATCATCGTCAACTGTAATTGGTACGATCAAAGTTTCTGTCAAATGAGATACTCGATAGTTCAATGACCAAGTAGAAGTACACTCAGTCAAAGACAGGTGACGCATTTTGTTCTCTCTCTCATTCTCCTATTCTCTGTTGAAGTACAAAAATTCCATGAGAGTACTAACATAAACATAAATTGATAAAGTTCATTGTTCTTTGTAAAAAGTCATTGGAATCCGGAGTTTATTGGTGTACATGAATTTATTTCAATGTTTATGCTGCTTGATTAATATTTAGTCACATTGTAATCAAGCAGTGACAGGAGAAATGAAGATAATATCAATCGCATCGGCAATCAATGAGCGTCCTGGTGAGTATAATATCAAGAGAATTTAAGTTATGACAGATCGGCTCTCAGACACTCAATATATGACGATTGGTAGAGCATGGTTGGCAGCAGTCCTGTGACATAAACTTTCCAATCTTCGTCGTGCAAAGTTGCTCGTTGATAGTGACATTTAGCAGCTCTGGTTACAGCATGAACTATATGCCTTATATTCGATTTCGGAGATCTCAATTTTTTTTTAATTCTTAAAGTCGATTGTTTAAAAAAAAACTTTCTTTTTGAGATTAAAAACTGTTTCAGAAAGAATGGACGCACTTTGATTTCGCTGTAAATAATTTACAAGTGTTAGATATTCAAACATTATTCGATATACTGATAATATTAGACTACAACAATAGAATATTGTTCTCAACATTTGCTACTTAGTCATTGTAGACTAGCTGGCGCACCTTCTTGCGAACGTTCCTCATTAAATTCCGTACAGACTTCTTGGCGACAAGTTTTGACACTTTTTTCCAATCTTTTTCGAACTGTTGAATGGTTTCGGCTGCCGAGACATGTTTCCTAAGATGTGCCTTCGTTAATGCCCAAAATCTCTCAATTGGTCGAAGTTGAGAGCAATTCAATGGATTCATGTCTTTTGGGACGAAAGTGACATTTTTCGAAGTATACCATTCTACCGTTGATTTCGAGTAGTGGCAAGAAGCAAGATCTTACCAGAAGACAACAGGATCCCTGTGGCTTCGAATCATGGGTAGAAGTCGTTTTTGCAAACATTCCTAGATGTATATTTCACTGTTCATTAAAGCAGTGGTGATGAAGGGTTTCGAAATCTTACCGCAGCTACAAATTGCTTGCCAGACCATAGTTTTCTTACCAAATTTTTCAATCGATATGTCGGACTGGTTTAACACTTTCCCTTCTCGCGCCGTATAATATTGTGGTCCCGGCAAGGATTTGTAATCGAGTTTCACGTAGGTTTCGTCGCCCATGATTATGCAGTTCAAATTTCCAGCAAGAATCGTATTGTACAGCTTTCGAACCCTCGGCCTGATCGATGCTTCTTGTTTCGGACTACGTTTTGGTTGTTTCTGCTTCTTATAGGTTCGAACATTCAAACGTTCTTTAGCACGAAGAACATTTGACTTCGAAGTGCCCACTTTTTTGGCCACATCCCGAACTGAAACTTTCTTCTTTTGCTCGAACGCCTTCAGTATAAGTTTATCCAACTGAGGGTTAGCAGGACCTTTTTTCGACCCGTTTTCGGTTTATCCTCATAGGTGTTATCCTCACCGAACTTCCTGATTGCATTTTGCACGGCTTTTTCACTTACTCCTTCCATTTTTGCTGTCTTTTTCAGTGACAGTCCGTGTTCTGTGCACCATTTGTACACAATTTTTCAACGTTGTTCTGCTGAAAGTCCACGTATTTCGAAACAAACTAATGAAAACGAATAATCAACTGCACAAGTGGTTAGAGAAGAGTGTAAACAACAGGACGCAGCCATAAAAATTGACAGATTCTGAACCATTGCGAAATGGCAGCGTTTTTTGGTTGCGTCCATAGTTTCTGGGACAGTCCTTACACCAAGACGTTTCGTGCATTTCTTAGATATTTGTCATCAATTTTTTTTTTTAGTTGCGGTACGTATCCCCCGCGTAAAAAAAGACTCAGTGCATTTACAAAGCTCAGATTTCGCTCTCTATTTTTTCTTGGTTAGGATCATACCTCAAAGAACGAAGTTTTCAAATCAAACCCGACGATTCTCTTTCAGATGAATTCAGCAAATGCACTAGTGTACCTCATGGAAGTAATCCTGCACCCATATTGTCCGTCTAATGTTAATGTTTGAATTTTCCAGCAGCTTTGATGATCCTCCCTGTCTTCCCGACGTTTCGGTCATTTTAGCCTTCTTTAAGGGTTACGATAAAACAACACTTGAGGAAATAAAAAAAAAATTGCAAGGCAGAATTTGTCATGAAAAATTCAGATATCCGAATGCGACAGTCCAAATCAATTGACGCAGTTGATTCAAATAAATTCTCCGTTCTGTTCGATGTGTTCTACATCGGAAGAGTTTTTTTTTCTTTTATTTGAGTTCCAAAATCGGCAGATACAGAAATTGGGAAAAAAACTCAAACTGTTAAATTACATACCAGCAGCTCGTCCTGTTGAACAATTGGTCTATTGTTAATTTTGCCTTTCCTTACATTTTGTAACTGTTTTTCAATTTCTTGATGCTATTGTTAACAAATGTCTATGAAGACGGATAAGTTCTGTGTTTAACTTAGAATGTTACATTGTGTACCAACTTAAATGGGATTTAAATCTTCTGTAGAAATAAGTGATCCCATTAAAACTTCAGTTAGATGTTGAATACAAAAAAGAAAAGAATAACTGATAATTCTTGGGCCAAGTAAAGTCTAACACTGTTATTTTTTTCAAGCCATTTCTCTTCGTCAATCATAATCGTAATCGATTCTCACTCAATTTGCTTAATTATTGCACGAACAATGCTCTTTATACCGATCTCTCGTATGGAAGTTAACAGTTAAATATTCACTTTATGAATGTGATGATGGCCGTCATTTTAACAAACAATGAGCTAGTATAACTGAATAAATAGTTGCAAATGCATGGCATTTACGGCAAACGGAAAGAATGATAGACTACGCAATGCAAAAAAACAAAATTACGAACTGTTGCCTTTCCAACCAGATCCTTATATTAAGATACAACAAATTAATGGTGCATAATGAAATGTTCCTCATGTCGTTTTGCTACGTTCTTCCCCAATGCCGGTGAGAAATCGCTAGTAAGTAATGTTCGTGTTGAAATGAGGCTGGAATGGGATGATCGTTTGTCTGAATGGCACTGCTTGATGTTTATCGTCAGCTTTCAAGCACATTCGTGAAATTAAGTTTTTGCTCAACTTGTTCACGTGGACTGCAACCGCACTGACTTTACTAGTTATTTTAAATCTACGAGTCCATGCTAACTCTTCTGGTAAAAAAATATGTGAGAAGTCCACTTACATTTTAAGTATGAGCCGAATTATTTAAAGAGGTTAAATCTGGTTATAAATTTTTAAATACATCATCTAACGGGTACTAAAAACCACTGATTATCATTCGGATGCGCGATATTGATGTTTAAGTAATAAATTTACAATTATTTTTGCTTTATATGGTTTTGTTTACCTTTTTGTCAGTATTTAAAGAAAAACAAACGAGAATATGACTGATGATTGAAGTAGTATACATGAAAAATTTGTTAAAAAATTAACTTAGAGACGGAATTTGAAACTGCAACTTCATTCAATCCGAGACAATTGTTTTACCAATAGAAAATTGTCATAATGCGATAAAACACAATTTACAAGAGCATGGTTAGAAAAATATTATATTTTTATGAAAAAAGCTCAAAAATTATATGAAGTGAGAAATGAAACTTTGTGAACCATTATATCGAAAAATAAAGAAATGAGAAAAAAACAGTTACTCGAATACAATAAAAATTTAGTTTTTTTTACGTGTCGATATTGTATCAGTAAGATGAGCCAGAGTTTGCACTCACTCGGGCATATTAAGGCTATAGGCTGCTGAGCACTGTGCAATATTCCACTTCCACTTCCACCCTACCCTGCTTTGCCACGACAAAAACATTTTTCTTTCCGACTCGTTTGAAACACAATAATGCACGCAGACGAAAAACATAATACGCAACAGAAGCGCCAAAGAGAAGAAGTACAAGGGACCTTTTTTTTTTTGAATGCGGATTTAATTAATTCACGTGTGAATGGAAATTTCGAACGATTATAACGACGCACAAAACAAAAGAGGCTCATAAATACAATCGATTTCTTCAAGTTTTACCTTCGGCCATCAGTGCTTAAAGCAGCTCAAATTGAACTGCCATCTCCACTTAGCAGCTCAATTTAAAATTTAAACCACTAAGCAGATGCGAAGACTAGTAATAAGTCGTCACTCGTTTACGCTCGAGACGTCAGAATGTGAATTGCATCACGGTGAAATATTTTCCGAATATAAATAGTGTAAACTGCTAGGCGGAAATGGCAGTTCAATTCGAACTTCTATAAACACTGAGATGCCGAAGGCGAAACGTAAAGAAATCGAAATAAAATGTGTGCTTTTTCGAAAACCAACAGACCCCGAAATATTCATAAATAAGACATTAAGCCACTCCGCTCTGCCACCCTTTCCTCTAAGTGAATTTTCATATTATGTTAAGGTGATGGATTTTCAGCTTTTATTTTTGGAATTGAAGTAAAACAATTATGCAAACTTTATTCATATAGTCCCAATAGCTACTTAAACACTGTCACTCTCTTTCCAAATTCGCATAACTTTTTGAAGATCCGCATAAAAAACTGCTGAACTTTATCGACTCGTATGAATAACTAAGAAAACATTTTTCCATTCTGCCCGATGCGCTAAAAATTCACTCAATGTCCAAATCTGGTGTTGTTTAAAAATATTTATATTGAAATAAATATCACCAGATATCGACGATATGGACAAAACAAGAAGCATTGTGTCGAAAAATTGTGCGAAAAACAAAAACGCATAGCACTGAAAACTCGCATAACGAAACCAAAACAAAACACCGCATCAAAAACGTTCAAAAAATATTTTCTAATCCGCCTAGTGGTGTAATGATGCCTTTCTCATATTACTTATATTTTCATAAACATCACTAGGAGATTCTGTCATGGTTTTGTTTTTGTCAAACTTGAATAAAATCAAAAAATTTCTTTGGTATAAACTCCCATGGCCTTTTCAATTTGTAAACATTTATGTCAAGTTAAAATAGTTTTAAGTGTGCAACCATGCATGCTATACAAAATTTAACAAAGCATGCGGGGTGCTAGGCGGTGGTGTTTTCTTCTTCCGTACCAGCACGTACCGATTCGTACTGATTTTGCATCATTTTGAATGACAGTTTGAAAGTTTTGATACTCATTGCTCTATAATTTCGGAACCGGAAGTCGGATCAGAATGATATTGCACAGTTTTGCCTTTCTCTATAGAAAGGTATTAGAATTGCTGGAAAAAACCGACTTTCGAACGGAGCCTCGGAGACCATTGTTATATACCATTCGACTCAGTTCGACGAGATCGGAAAATATGTGTGTGTGTGTATGTGCACTTTTCGAAGATATTTCAACGCGCTCAATTTTCTCAGAGATGGCTGAACCGATTTTAACAAACTTGAGCTCGTTTGAAAGCTACTGTCGGGCCATTGATCAAGTTCAAAGATCAAATGGCTGTGACTTTTGGTTCCAGAGATATGATGGTATAAGTGACGTAACCGACGAAACACGTTGATTTTTACCACTCTTATTTTGGGATCACCTCTAATTTCGTAAAGCGCTATTGTTCAAAAGTTTAAGCACCTAAAAAATGTCCTCCTGCAAAATTTGAGCTAAATCGGACATGCGTGAGGGGTACGTGAGGGGAGGAGTAAATGAAATTTCCGATATCGAAAATTTTTTTTGATGCCAAAAATCTTGAAATTGCATGAAATGTCGAGATTTAGTGTTATCTAAAAAAACTTTTTTTTTTAATAAATCCACTTTCATCTTATCCCAGAAAGTCGATATTTTCAAAAAAAATTGTTTCGAGATGACACTAAATCTCGACGTTTCATGCAATTCTAAGACTTTTGGCATCAAATTTATTTTTTCGATTTCGAAACTTTCATGGTGATTTTTCAAGATATAAGAAAATTCCACTAAGTGGACTAAGAAGGATTTTTTTTAGATTAGCATCACTCTTCTTATACAAATAGGCATCGCAAATGTCAAGCACTAGTTTGGAAAAATGATGCTGACTGTGTGACATAAACACTTTTGTGAACTACTCGAATCAATCTAAATCAATTGGTGTCAAAATTAGTATCCGAAATTATATAATAAAAGTATGAAATATATTTTCATGAGACTGTTATGAAAGAAGAGAAAGGCATTTTCACATCACTAGTTGGATTAAGAAGGGTTTTTATAAATGAAATTACGTGATACAAAATAAACGAGTGAAAAGGATTTAGACAAAACAGTTGATTCATTGCATGGACATATTCTAAACAGTTGTTATAAAATCATTTTAAATCACCAAATGAAGGTCAACAGATCTAATGCGCGTCTTGATTCTTTATTATTTCCGCTTTATTATTTTAATTATTCATTAAAATTATTAATTGGTTATATTGGTTGGTATGGGCAGCCGGCTGCCGAGAAAAATATTAATTTATTGTTTGAAATATTAATATTAAGTGTTTTTTTACTATGTATTCAATATACCAATATATGTCATCTCTGTTATTAACTTTGTAATATCAACGGATTTGCGCAATAGTTGATTTTTATTATTCAATTTATAATCCTGAAAGACAATCAATAACATGGAAGAAGAAAACATTCTGAATAAAACCTTTCTCCGAAGCTAGACGGAAATTAATAGGTTGAATGAAGAGATAATTTAGTAAAACAGAGTAATCAGAAGTGAAACATTGAAAATATCTGTTAACTGAAAGGAAACAGAAACTCCTGAAATTGTCGCCTTTTACGACATGGAAGCAGGAACCTAGTGGATCTATTCTTGGTTCATTTTTTTCCGCCGGATTCCACACGGCATCTGGGCTTGTACTGTCCGGAGAGAGCTAATAGGTACTATCAATATCCTAGTGGCCCCCAGCCCCTATTGTGAAAATCGGTTTGAGCGTTGCTGAGAAATCCAAATGAGTATCGTTTTTGGAGCTTTTCTTCGATATTACCTCTCCGTTCGGATGCGGAAACCGGGGACTAGTAGTCCCAAAGTAGGTTTATATGTATTCATTAACTAACAAGGTCTGCCAATTAGATGAATTTACTAGTAAATTTTATAAAAACTTGCACCTCGTTTCGCTATCACTTTTGAAAAAGTTCTCATGAAATTAAAAAAAAAATCACTTATAGCTCTGTAATACCGGAAACGAAAGTACGATCTGGATAAACTTTTCGGAGACTTTTTAAAGAATTTTTTCTTTGCATCTTAGTTTTTTTTAATCGGCTAAGAAAATTGAGTGCGCCTTGTAACTCCGGAAGCTGAAGTCGGATCGGGATAAGATTCAATTCAAAAGCTATAACTTGAATCTGAGTTTGTGAAAATCGGTTCAGCCATCTCAGAGAAAATCGAGTGACATTCTTTGTCACAACAATAGTATATAGTATATGACATTCGGTCCTCCGGGCCTCGGTTCAAAAGTCGGTTTTCACAATGATTGCCTTTCTAAATGAGAAATGCAAAACTCTTGAGTGTATATATTTTTGAAAATTCCCAAAGAACTTTTGCCTAGATCCTCCTCAAAAGTTAGGCTAGAATTGCAAACTATCCTTTGCGGTAATGAAGAATGCTTATGCCTAATTTGAGTCAAAATAAACAAATATGACATAAATCAACCTGTGAATTCAAATGGTAAAATTTCCATTAATTGAGGAAGAGTGAGGCGGTGGTCGCAACCGGGAGAGTCAGAAATAGAATTTGTTAAATTCAATCTCATTGGCCAAATTATCCAAAATTAGATTCCATAATTGTTAAACTCGAACAAGCAACAACGAAGTCATTGAAAAATTTTACCGGTTGGAGACTGATTCCATCAATTGAGTCTATCCGCACAACCGCAGAATATATCGTTAGTATATCGTAGATGCAATTTTATTAGCTAAATATTATAGACCAACGTTGAGGCATGAGATAGGAACTTTTGAACACTTACTTTGACTAACGAGAAGTTTGGTCATAAAACGTTGCCTCAAATTTGAATTAATAACTGTGAATGGTTGTTACTAATCATAAATCGTCAAGGATAATTTTCTATGCTTGTATTATCAATCCGTCGTTTGATCCACGCCATCCTAAACCTTTGCTTTAACTAATAGTAACGCACTGAAAATAAAACCCCGATACATTCACCATCAACCTCAGGGATTCAACTTGCAGCTGCAGCTGCGCTGACATAGATCGCGACACCGCCACCGACGGATGGTTTATTTGCGAATTATTCACGACGCAAACTTGATATATGATACCCGGTGACAAATTAGTCACAATCACAATCTCGCGCGTTTGCCTTGCCGCACAACGCCGCAATTGTGCCGTTCGATAGTGTTTGCGGCCGGGTTTGGGCTGAACTGGTTTGGGCGCGCACGCAATCAAATTGATCCCGGGAGAACACACGCAAGGTTCTCCCGGTCGAATTCGTCCGCTGGCGGTGGCGGCCCCGCGGCCAGTTTAGAACGCAAACCGGCTAATGAACCTCTCGTGCGTGATTATTTGTCCGGTCGAGCATCGCATCGAAGGCTTCGATGCTTTTTAGTTTGACAATCATCATTATCATTGTTTTGTTGTGAAACGAGCTTTGGCCACTCACTGCTAGATGATAGATACTAAGCGCTAATTAATGCGGTGGAAGGCGTGGCTCCATTGCGGTAGAATGGCTGACGCTTGAAATGCTTGTTGTGTGGGGCGCTGCTGCTGTGCAAATCAGAGCACTGTATGGCAATTGGCGCGACCGAGCTGCAGTGCGCGAGCGATTCCAGCGCGACCACTTCAACGCAAATTGCTTGCTGGCGGGATGTTAGCGGCGATAGGCTAAAATTTATGTCTGAACAACCCGGCAATGTCACAGCAGCTGTGCTGCCAGAGTGCGAGCCGGCAGTTCGTCGCGCTCCTCGTGTTCGGCTGGTTTGTCTTTCTGGCTTCGAAAATCGCGAGTGGTTCACGATACCGGAAAAAATTGCCGCGCGCTTCCTATTGTTGGGGAGGAGGGGAGGCGGATCAGGAGCGCTTTTATTCAGTTTGCTGATTGGTAAACTGGCGAAAAGAAGCTATCGAATGCCTGCCTGTTTGCATAGCTATCTAGCCATATGTCGCATCCACGTGCAGCTCTTTCATCATTTGAATCACCCGGCAGAGATGGAATCAGATAAACTTTTATGGAAACAAAACTTCTCTTCAGAACGGTTTTCCAACCCTGGAGACATCGCATCGTGCTGGGACTACCAGCAGGATCATACCGACAGCCCCACCCTCCGGAGCTTGATTCAACCGCAAGGGTGCACTCGTTTGCGTAGAGCAGCTCACACCAAACCCACGCTCGGTGTTGGTGAGTGGGTGGTTGAATCTCGCATCATCGTTCACACAGGTACAAAACTGCAGCATCCCGATGCAACTAGGCTTCTACTACTACTGCTGCTGCTGTTTTCGCATCCGACTGCATGGATTTCGCCCGCACAAGAAAGGCAGTGCTTTAAAAATATTGATTTTCTGATGGGCGGCATGAGAAACAACATAACCTAAAAAAAAACGCGGCAGCCGGGCGAACTCCACCGCTAGTCTCCCAGCGAATACTCATCGAAGCTGGATGCTCCTCCCGGTCGGGGTGAAAACAGTTCAGAAAACTTTGACGTTTTCAATTTGTTTTCGCCAAGTAGGAAACGAATGAGAGACAGGGCGTAGTAGCAGAAAAAAAAGTCTTTCAACCACAACGATAACGGAATGGGTTTCCCACTTCTTCTGCGCGTTTTTTCTGCCCCATGGTAGCGAACTTGTTGCTCCCGACTGACTGTCCCCAAACTTTTGCCACAGACCTAATAATTGAACAGTAATCGAAATTCGAATCGACCGCACATTATCAGACAGAACGAAACGTTTGTGCAGCCGATGTCCCTCGCGTTAGACACCGGCATCAGGGGTTTGACTTTGATTGACAACTGGTCTCGTTCGGGTTTTTATTTTTGCTCGGTAGAACCCCGAATCAAAGATGGATATTTGTTTGACAAAGGTCCACTGAATGGTATCCCGGTCCCAGTCAATCGATACTGCGATACTGTACACCGTAGGGAAATGGGGGGTTGTTTATTGTTGTTTTTTTCGGTGTATTTCGTTCTCAGAGGGATATGCTTTTGACCGTGAAAGATCTGTTCGGCTCTGTTTTGGGCGTTGGCGAACAACAATAGCGTAGGAGGAGCTATTTAGGAAGCGCAAACATTTACTTTTATCGGCAACCATTGTTACAAATAAATCCTTTTCCTTTTTTTTTTTTGGTGGGGACTAAACCAATGTCGTTGGAGTGATAGACTTACATTATTCATCATATGTTTAGTGTAATGGAATAGATAGTAGATTGAAAAGCTTTGACTTGTAAAAAAAATTGTACACAGTTTCAACTGAGTGCGGAAACAAATTCAAGTTTTTATCTATGTTTGCCTTGTTGAGTGGTGGAGCTGCTCATGGAGTTTTCAAGGTACATGGGACCTGGCTGATACCGATACATCTTTGTTTCAGAAGGACAGCACCCTGGAAGATAGTTTTAATGCTACGACTATGTATTTTATATCGTGTAAAACCTGGATTCACAATCAGGTTCACCACGTCAGCCAAGCCACAGTTTGAACAATTTTAAAGAAGAATTATAATTAAAAAGCTTTAGAGTTTTTAAAATATATTGCTGAAATAACCGACTTTGATTGGAGCACCGAAGAACCCTCGTGTGATTTGCATTGATGTGATGCTTAAGCTCGACTCCTCTGGTAGAAGATGAAGGTTAAGTTACTAAAAGATTTCTGCTTGCTCAAATGAAACTTATCCCGTCTCACCTTTCCGTTCTATATCTCCACGTGAAAAAAATCACTACACAGTTCGAAAAAATCTTGTAATTTTACATCTTATAAGATGCACATGATCGGAGCGTCATATTTCACACAAATTTTTATTCAAGAACATGTAAAATTATGTGATTTGAAAACTACATGGCTTGAATTCGAACGAAATAAAAGTTCGTTAGCAGCATCGCGACTTGAACCGAGAAACATTAGAACACAAGCACATCGGTTACTCGACTGAACAACGGAGCTCATATCTGTTCGTTGAATAATTGATACATATAAATCCAAACAGTGACACTTGGAAGCCGGGTGCAAATTACATTTGGAGCATGTAAAATTTTACGCGAGTGGATTATTGCGTCATTTGAAAAATTAAGTAGTTGTGAATTGTATCGTTTGTAGAATTCTGTCGTCAGTAAAATTAATAATTTTTTTCTGTGTGAGAGTCTTGTGTCGTTGGATGCCGTTTTTGAAAAGAAAAATTCCCCTAAATTTCACTATCTGTCACTATTACAGTATTACAATAAAATAGTTCAAAATTATTCATAGTGGAATTTAAGGGAGCTTTAATTTTTAATACTCCAAATACCTACGTTTTTGTTTTCTATACCGAAGATTAAATTCAAAATACAGAAAATTTAACCGTAGCTGGGTTCTAGCTTATTGAGAATATGTTGTGTGAGGAAACTGATTGGAGCCCAGTTCGACTTATGGCACGGTGCATTGTTTTGGTTAAAGATGATTTTTTCTTCATTATATGAGGCCGTTTTTTCTGGATTTCCCACCTCAAACACATCAATGCATCAATGTAACATTCACTTTTGAAGGCAATTTCGTTTTCAAGATAGTCGATGTTAATTATACCTCGAGTATCTAAAAATTGACGCCATGATTGTCCCAGCTACCTGTTGCATTTTTGGACGACTTTCCCCGCTTGAATGCTGATATTACTTCGGAGAAAAATTGTGGATCCATGTTTCGTCCACTGTTTCATACCAACGCAAGCAATCCTTTTTATTGCGAATAAATAATACCGATCAGCTCCCTGGATCATTGATTCGTGTTGCTTTAGTTCAATTCTGAGCGGACGTGGCAGCTATTTGAAATATATATATTTTGTTTGCCTTGTGTGCGATAGACGTGAAAATTTGACACATGTCATCTGAAAGTTGGTACTTTCGGAAAATGAGGTTGGTTTGGAATTCTAATTTGAACAATGTGTTATGTACATAAGCGGCTGGATTGTTTATGGATATGTTCGATTAGCATCAGACACATTTTATCGAAAATCGACTTTTTCTTCGCATTCGAGGAAATGCAGAATGACCTCGATCATGTTGTACTGGAATAACCCAAAATTCTCTAAAAAATAATTTCGAAAATTCGCAAACACAGATTAGTTTACACGGAACACAAAAGATTGTTTTATTAACCCTTAAATTTTGTTTTAAAACTAAATACCGAAAACGCTTTGAACTTCAAATTTACGTGTTCCACGCAAAGTTGTATCGAAACAATATATAAAAAATAGATCTTGATCTTTTAAGGGATTTTTTGGATCGCATGTACGCATGTTAATCGACTGAGTCACAGAAGCATACATCTGCTTGGTTGGTAAAAGGTGCATTTAAATTCATACAGTCGCACCTGCTAGCATAATGCAAGTTAACAGTTCGGCTGAAAAGTTCGTATCGTTTAATAGAAACACACATTTTTTTGCCAAAATTCGTTTTTATTATTCAACATAATTGCCATCAGAGGTGATACAGCGATTATAGCGATCTTCCAACTTTTCGATACCATTTTTGTAGTACGATTTGTCCTTTGCCTCAAAATAGGCCTCAGTTTCAGCGATTACCTCTTCATTGCTTCTAAATTTTTTACCAGCGAGCATTCTCTTGAGGTCTGAGAACAGGAAAAGGTCACTGGGGGCCAAATCTGGAGAATACGGTGGATGAGGGAGCAATTCGAAGCCCAATTCGTTCAATTTCAGCATGGTTTTCTTCGACTTGTGACACGGTGCATTGTCCTGATGAAACAAAACTTTTTTCTTCTTCAAATGAGGCCGTTTTTTTGAAATTTCATCCTTCAAACGCTCTAATAAAGCTATATAAAAGTGACTGTTGATGGTTTTTCCCTTTTCAAGGTAGTCGATGAAAATTATACCATGCGAATCCCAAAATACAGACGCCATAACCTTACCGGCCGATTGTTGAGTCTTTCCACGCTTTGAATTCGGTTCATCGCGTGCAGTCCACTCAGCTGACTGTCGATTGGACTCCGGAGTGAAGTGATGGAGTCATGTTTCGTCCATTGTTATATATCGACGAAAAAAATCGGTTTTATTTCGATATAACAGCTCCAAACACTGCACAAAATCATCAATTCGTTGTTGTTTTTGATCGATTGTGAGCTCACGCGGCACCCATTTTACACAAAGCTTTCTCATATCCAAATATTCGTGAATAATATGTCCAACACGTTCCTTTGATATCTTTAGGGTGTCAGCTATCTCGATCAACTTCATTTTACGGTCATTGAAAATCATTTTGTGGATTTTTCTCACGTTCTCATCGGTAACAGCCTCTTTTGGACGTCCACTGCGTTTATCGTCTTCGGTGCTCATATGACCAGTACGAAATTTTGCAAACCACTTACGAATTGTTGCTTCGCCCGGTGCAGAGTCTGGATAACACTCATCAAGCCATTTTTTGGTATCGGCGGCACTTTTTTTCATCAAAAAGTAGTGTTTCATCAACACACGAAATTCCTTTTTGATGTGGAACACATCTTTATTAGGGGTACAAATCAGAAACTCAAGAAAAACTACACGTAGAAATGTGGTCAGGTTTTAAACACTTACAGCTTCAGTCTGTTTTGTATCAATTATTAATATTATTTCATCATTTGATAGGAAATATTTCTACGTATTGATTTGAATGTTCATAGCCATGTATTTTGAATTGTATATCATTGAAATGTTGATTAATAGCTAGCAGTGTCCTATTTTGTCTGAAAAAAATCTCCAGCATACCGGATTTCCCTGCCATAGTCGACGGTTTTGAAGGAGTAAGCGATGTATCAAAGAGAGAGCATCGCTCTGATTGGTCAATCGATGCAAAAGCGAAGCTGTTGGAAGCACGCGAATCTATAAATAGAAGCGAAATTAAAGCTAACGTTTCAGTCCTATTCTTAGCATGCTAGAGGTAGGTTGTTGCTAGACAGCAAGACAAAAACGTGCTATAAAACGATTTGAAGCTTCAAGGGCTGCTGCCAGTTGTTATCGTAAAACCGTGTCGCTCGCTGTGCGTATTACATTTTTCTTCATGCTCTCTCGTAAATGTGTAAAATGACTCTCGATGTGGCCGGGTGGGCAAGAAAGTTTTGATATTTTCGGTTACAAGTTTGACTACATCACATAAAATCCAATAAAGCTACCGCTTGTTTGGCAGCCTTGATGAACCGATTTTATTTCTCTCTCATGTTTCGTTACGTTACCAGGGAACTAAAATGGCGCCGACATAGAAATCGACTTACCTCCACAAAAATAACTTTCTCTTAATTTTCATCGCGACAACATATATGTTTTTATGCACTAATCGCATCTAAACTAAATTATCTAGACATTGTCAGGATAGATTTTTGATCCATGCTTTTGAAGGCGAGATTTTCAATGAACAAGTTGAAAGTTGCCGTTTTCAGCTATGCAACTCTTCCTTCAGCAAAAAGACTTTCACGACCACTAAAGTCAAACTATCATTCTGAAATTTTCATAGAATAATCAAAACTAAATTTCTTAGAGATTGTCAGTTGGGTTTGTTGATATTCGTCATCGTTTCTGAAGAAAATCAGATTTGAAGCGTGAAAATAGCCCTTTAAAACGCCCTAAAACACACTGGCCTCAGCCCTTAATTGATATACTCTGATCGTGTGTCATGCAAGCTCGGAATTCCATGTTATGACGTTTCCCCATGAGAAATTGACAACTACCTCTGGATAAATTTTGAGTGCTTAAGATTAATTTCTAATTTATATTAGATGAACTCGATTGATAATGAGAAATAGTTTATCGCTTCAACCGAAATCGCAGAATGGTAGAGAAACTTAACGCTAAAAAACTGCTTGCATAAAAAACTTGAACACAAGCTTGGCGAGGAGAAGCTTAATTATCGAGATCGCAAGTATGTACAAAGATATAATTGCATATATTTGGGATAATGGTGTAATTTCGTCGGTCATAAAACAAATGCAAATGAAGACAAATGATGTTCGGTGTTGGTTCGGATTGATTGAACTTTTTGATTGTAGATCATTAGAAATTTATGGTTGCCTTGTTCCACATCAACGGCTCGAACAATCCCATGGGGCTGATCCTTGTAGTTTTTTCCATTTTTTTCATAATAACAAAAGTAGTTTCACTCAAAATGCAATATCTCACAAACTAATAATCAGACAGCTGTCAAATTTATTCACGTATCTTTTGAAGGTTGGTACTAACTGAAAATGGTATGGATTTAATTCTAGTGGCGCCCTCTCATAGAAACGATACGAACTTTTCTGCCGATCTGTTACTGTCTTATTCTTACGTTTCGTCTTCGACTCGTCAGTGCATTAGCAGTTCATGTTAAACTGCTCGAAGACGAAACCTAAAAATAAGTTTCTGTAGACCCGGCGAACGACCAAAATTAGGTTAAAGCCGGGTATAAATAAACGATATAAAAAAAAGTTTCTGTAGATCAAAACAACGAAACCATTATATCCTATCATCCACTTCAAACGTCCATATATGATAGATTGAATGATAGATCTCGAAAATCAACCAACCAACCCATAACCTATCGCCACAACCCTCCTGCTTCATCAGACGCACGCTGGGATGGCCACCGTGTGTCACATCGTTCCGTGGTCGTCCGCATGATCCCATCGGAAGCAATAACCGTCCGACCCACCCCGGTAAAGGTAATGACCCGGCACATAAAACTCGCCGGGAATGTGACCGACCATTGTTCTCCTTTTGTCGTCACCTTAGGAAAGGTGCGCAATAAAAGCCTCGATTCCCGCTAGCGAATCCTAGCGAGACCGACGAAGGCAAAGAACCTGCACATGAGCTGCTAACGAGCACACAAATATTTAATAAATCTCACCACTTACGGGGGCACAAAATCAGCCGCCGCCGTCGTCTGATTCCACCTTCCACCCGTATATAGCCGCCGCTGGTCGTCGGACTTATCAAGATGAAGTCCAATACCATTGTTTTTCCGCTGCACGTCTTGGTTGGCGGTTGTTATCCGTTCCGGCTCTGCACCGATCCATTCCGATGCGGTAATTGTCACCATCGCAGAAAGAGAGAGAGAGAGAGCCTACTATTCCAGTGCGCCTTATCGGACGGTATTTCAACTGTCAAAGCCAACTACGCCGAGGCTGTTATCGCCGGAGCAGCCGGTTCGTTTCCAATATTTATGGAACCTGATTATTTCATTCATTTCAATCTCCTTTGCCTGCCTGCCTGGACGCTGAGAACGGAATATGGGATGGCGAGGGAGGAGCGGAAAGAATAGCGCGTTCGGTGGCCGGCTCGGGAACTACGTAACCATAACAATGTACCTTTTGCGCCCGCGACCGGGTGCAATAAAACCCCGAAGAAAAGGTTGTTGGGCAACGTCATAAATAATAATAAACGTAAGAAATATGGCACTTGGTTAGGACGTCGCGGAAATCGCACCGGTACCCGGTACTAGCTAAACAAACCGTAGCAGACGTGAACAAAACTTTTGTTGTGCTTGGTTTGCACCCAACTTTTAAATTGGATTTCGGGAAGTGAGATTTATTGGCCTGCGGTCGTTAAGTTCCGTTGGCCATTTCGACGCGTCGAGTGTAGGTGTTGATTGTGCTTTAAAGTTGGCTAATTTGTTGGAGGCGGTGTCGACATTTGAACCTTTCGAAGATATTAAGATTCTATCGCAGCTGTCACGGTGTTGTGACGGCCGTGGACTCCTAGACCGGTGCGGGTTTTGATTAAGATGCCGCGCCTAATCCGTTATTCTTCGCGAGTGCCCATCGACAATCGACTCGATTGTTGATTGAACAGCACTTGGCCTGAGCCAATATACAAAGAATGTTTAACCTGCGCAAATACTTGAGGACGCTCGGACGTCGGCATAGATTCGACTACGGCTTTCTTTTGTCCGAGATGAAGATGATGATGATGATGACGGTCGATAGTCCGCCCGGATGACGGAGGCGGCCCGCTTCTTAGATCTTTTACAATCCCCGCTGTTCACACTTTTCGGCCTCTCTCGATGAGTGTTGAGAAAATTGAGTCGCACATTCGGGCCTTGCTTGATTGCCGCATCTTGACCGACTGGCGGCCGGAGGAAGATAAAAAACTTTAAATATTTACCACCACTCTCCGGAGTACCGCTCTATTAGACGAATGAATAGAATGATACATGCGTTCGGGATTAAATATTTACGTGCGCCCAAAACTTCTCCCGGCTCCGGCGAAAGATGGATTCCACACTTGGCTGTTGGTGGATGTTCGATGTGTCCCATATCTGAGAGTGGTAGTTTCCACGGTGTGATGAATTGCCCCCAGCCGGGAAATGGGCGGTGATTTTGGCCCGCCTGGTGGCGTGGGGTTGAGGGGAATTCATCCCCGCACAATAGCCACAAGTGCTGGCGCATAATGGATGGCATTGTTCGTGACGGTCAACCGAGATGTGCACACCGAGGGAAAAGATTTCTACCCGAAGAACAGTGGGACAGGTTGATTGGGTTTGAAATATTTCTCTTGGATTCTCTTCGGTTTCCCTGGTAACACGGGACACGCCTGAATGCTCGGCTTGGTTGAGTTATGATTGATGGCAATTAATTCGTTAGTCACAGCTGATTTGGGACGACTATAATTGGAGGGTACCCGCTGACCAGGAACAGTTGAATGGGTAATCAAATTTAGGAAACTCCATTAAACTGTGCTCGGAAATAACTAAGAGAAAAAAACACACACGTGAAATTAGCTCTATTGCCACCGACCGGAAGCGGTAGAATAGGATTGACACGATTGACAGATTCGACAGAAACACTCCAAACTTTCCATTTACTCACCGGACCACTCTCATATTCCGACCGAGATATCCAAAACAAGCTCCAATTTGTCGTTCCAGTAGGAAAAGCGTGTCCCGCGACAGCACATCCATAAACGGTCGCTCACCCAATCGACTGAGCCTACTTCGTCGACGGCGGCCAAATCAGCCTCGGTAACGAAAAACCAATCATTGGAAGCAAAAGGAAAAAAAGTGCCTACTAATTGATTGTTTGCTGGTTTGCTCGGCCCTCACGAAAAAGAAGGAAACCGTTGGGCTGCTGCTGCTGCTGTCTCGAATGAAGAATCAGGCTGAAAACAAAAACAAAATAATTTCTTCATCTTCTCGGCTCACTTACGGGAGTGGAAGCAAGCAATAGAGAGAGAGAAAGAGAAAGATAGCGGTGGACTTGTCGCTGCCTAATCTGGACCGTTTGATCACGACCGGGTGCTCAGAATATACCCAGTATATACCTATATACAATAACTATAGAGTTACTGATGCGCGTTGAATTGAGAACCACCGTGCGTTCGATCCGATCAGGGTTTCAGGTTCGGAGAAAACGATCTTACTTTAGATCCCAAATCCCGACCGTCATCATTGTCGTTTTGTCCCAGCTCCACCGGGTGGAAATACACGCGAGTCTTCGAAGCCCTGCAGCCATCCCCAAGCAGACATGTGCGCCGTCGCACATCGCCGCCTCCACCGACAGTTTGATTATGCCGCCGATTTTAAGAAAAAAAACGGTCGGGGTTATTGTTACACCCTAAAATGTAATTGTCACTGGCCTAGATTTTAATGTTTCGTTGATTAAGAGAAAAATTGTTCATTAATTGAGCCCGCTTAATGCATAAATGAAATAAATGCCATTTCTTAAAACCGGATAAAAACGTTTACTTCTCTGCCTTTAAGTATAAATACTTTAAGTATAAAAACCGAACATGGGTTTTAAGTCGTTTAAAATATCATAGGAGGAGGCCAGGGCCGCCGAGAGCAAAAAAACGGGCCCGGGGGAAATGCAATGTGGGCCCCGTTCGCTTCTTGAACAAAGCACAAGTCTTCACTCCATCTTCAGATTAAGCGACCAGAAAAATAAAAGATCCCTAGGAATAATTTCATTATGCAGACCTCCTGAAAAAATCCAGGTCCGGGAGGAATCCACCCTTCTCCCTCTCGACGGTCATGGAGGAAGCATCACAAAAAAAGCTATTAAGGCAAAAAAACGGATGAAAACCTAGCCAAACATTTCCTTAACAACTACATCATGTAGCCGACCTAAAAAAACCAAGGAAACAGATTACCAGAATAAAAGATTGAAAATATATGAAATAGAATAAAAATTCACTATAGGTAGTATGCTGCAATCAACATCCACACACCAAGGATGGCATTTATCGTATCGTACAACGCTCACCAGCAACTCTTCACAAGATTGAATCAGTGCCATCAAAGAGAGACAGATATCATCGCAGCAACAAAAATCCGGCATGGTTCATTTAACATAGAATAGACATCAGTGCGAGAGCGAATTTCTTTCGATGACATTTCTGAGAATCAAAAGTTAGCACGCTGCTGTGGGGATTCTCTCTGAAGCAACAAACGGTCGCTTATTCTCGTTTTGCGATCCGATTCTGTATGGGCAGTGGATAATTGCGATAGAATTATTTTATTATTGCCACTTATTCTAACTATGTCGATAAAACCTTTGTATAAGTTGTGTCTATGAAAATGTCTGTGAATGCTCCACACAAGGGTTTTGAAATATTGCAACTTAGTATGAGAATCATCAAGTTGAATCATCGATTCGATTTTCTGCGATAATTGTCAACTTCCGATTCTCTCTTGGAAAATTCCACACAGAAACGATCATTATCAGACTGTAAATTTTTTTAAGGGCCGAGATATACTCAGAGTATGAAGTGGAGCGAAGAAATATAGAAAAATTCTCTCACGGTTCATGCATTGAGAGACACGATTTCTTGTAGCATCTGCTACCGGATTGAAAATGTTGTATACAATATAGATAGCAATATAGCAACTTCTGTCAAATTATCGGCAGTTACCAACACTGTCCACCACAATAGACTTCTTTCGAATCACTTTCTATCTAGAAATAGGTAGTAAGTCATCCCACTACCCGATTACTCCGATTCAGATGTAACTTTGCACACGTTTACAACACGGCAAGCCGTTCGTTTTGCACGAATGGAGAGAATTTTTCGACTGAAGACTAAATTTTAAAAATAGCTGATGCATTTTTGCATGCACTTTCTTCAAATCGTTGTTACTCGGAAACAGTAAATTTAACAAAAATTGTGTCCAAGATGAAGGTGTATGAAAACGGATCGGCACTTTAAATAAATTATGCACTACAACAAAAATTGAAAAAGTCACGGGGAAAACAGTTTGAAAAATAGCATACGACTATGTATTTTTTTTTTTTATTCAACAATATAATATATTTTTAGGCACACTGCTTAAGCTCTAAGATGCCAAGGGTATTTTCTAATCTTAATTAACGACTAACTTAAAACTAGAATAGTATCATTAGATTATGTCGTCTTTGATTTTCTAGAATCCATTGTATGTTGTATGGAAGACCCAGATGGCGCTATCTATGGCCGTGTCCTTTCGGTTCGTGTGGGTCCGCGGGAAACACCCCCAGGCTACGAAGGCCCGGCGGGTGGCCCGCATGCTGGTCATCGACTGGAGCGTAGAACCGTAGGCGGTGATGGTGATGTTACGGAAGAGAATGAAAAAAAAAGTAAATATTGTGGAAACCGAGGTAAATAGGGGGTATGGAAACAAAATGTCTGAAAACTACAAAGATCTAATTAGTTGCCATCGAGATGGTGAAGAGACGGAGAAAGGGGGAACGAATAGTTAGTGACACATACGACTATGTAATGCATACCGCAAAAAAGGTTACTGCAGAGATGGGACTTGAACCCGTAGCTAACTCCTAACTAGAGAAATCGTTTTACCAATTAAATTATCCTAAATATGAAAACAAATGAAGAGCCGGCCCAATTGGCTAGAGGAACCAAGCATGCTTAGCTTCACTTGGCCACCACAGCATTCAAATATAGTCCAATATCTATGGAAACACATCCAACGGGAAACATAACATCACATGTCTATCTTCTCTTCTACTTTGCTATCCGATGCTGATTTGTGATTTTGTTTATGTCTCTTTTTGATAAAAAAGTGTTCGTTAACTAGTTGCATTTGCATGTTATTTTTCCAATCTGATGTCCACGTTAGATACTGATCAAACTGAAAACAAGCTCAAGACGGCTCTACATTTTAATAAGACTAAAACAAGTCATTGAAAAGTCAACCAGAAAACTATGAAAACAAAATATCTTAAAAGTTTTTTTTTTAAACTTAATTTTTAATCTTAATTTAAAGTCCACATTCGACGTTAATTTGATTCGTGAAAAAATTTCGAACTTCTGATAAGAAAGCTTTAGTTTTAACACTAGAATATGATTCTACTGATAAAAAAAATGTTTCCTAGAAGATCTCGAGATATTTAAACAAAAAATTTAAAGTATTCCGATATTTTTTTAATGTGTGCTTATTTAACCTATCCCAAACCCGATTGTCTGGCAGCGGTTTACAGAAAAAAATTGTTTCCATGTGTTTTGTTTATACTCGCAAATAACAGTTCTTATTTGTGGCCTTCCAAATCTAATATATAAGGCAGACGATATATTTGTTTGATTGTCCGACGTTTCGGTCGTTTTTAATGGCCTTTTCAAGGGAAATGTGTGGAACGTAGTGGTTATAAACTAAGTGATTATTTTACAATCAATCCACTATTTACAATCCAGCACAATATATGTTGACAAACATCCTATCGCTGGCAAAATAAACGACACCGATAAAGACTGTATTCTCAGCCGATAAAAACATAACATGGAAATAACTTTAGTCGAGGACTCAGGGAGGTGTTAACTCAATCGAATTTCGATGACCCATTTCGTATACACAGGAAACCGTGTTCCGAGATCACCGTTCCTTTCGTGGAATTTGGCCTTTCTGATTCAACAGTCTTCACATCCGATTCATAAAGTACAGAATCATTGCATGACTAGTACTATGATCGTACTAACACTAAAAATCCTAGGGCTCGAACATACGACAACTGGCTTGTAAGTAAGACCAGTGCCCTATGCATTGAACCGCCAACCCGGACATAATCCATCGACCAGCCCTGCCTCAATGTAATGTTTGCATCAATTGGATTCAAACATTACAGTAAGATTTTTTATCTCTTGCAAATAGCAAGCACGCGTAGTATTAGAACATATTAGAATCATACCAATGCTCCAGTTTGTTACTTACCAATCTAATCCAAACCTTTAGTCTTCGGAACCAGCCGATGATGAGATGAGACGAAAAATGCTAAATTATGGATAATGGAAGTAATTTTACATGTGTTTCCATTTTCAAAACAAGTTAACAAAACGATTGGATAAATAAACTTCAATTTAAAACCACTTTGAAGGGTTTAGAACTGATACGCTGATGAGGGTTGCAAACATCGACTTACTTTCGAAGGAGTTATTACATACGAACCAATTCGCACTCTTCTCATTCTGCTACTAACGCAGAGGGCGACCCAGTGGACGTCGTTCAAACGACCAAATGCCATTATAGATACTCGGGGAGGCATGAGATAGGAACTTGTGAGCACTTAGTTATCTCACCTTTTAATGATCATTCCTTTTTTGTTGATTGCTACTAAAAATGACAGTCAGACATTTTCCTAAAAGTTTTGTCAATGCCACTGTCAAGGTTCGACGATTAACAGATTGTTTTATAAACATTCTGTCTAGTTATTTAAAGGTTCTGATACCGCATCATCACATAACTATTTGCTTATTATTACACACTTCGTAAACAAAAACCTTGTGACTTTACATCTAATAAGATGCACAACTTGCGGCAACTTGAACCGAAAATCATTAGATCACAAAGGAGGTCCGTTAATTGACTGAGCCACAGAAGCACACATCTGTTTTGCTGGTAGGTGGTGCATATAAATTCATGCAGCCGCACTTGCTAGTCGAATGGAAATCACAATCCGAATCAGTAAAATTATGTTTTATCCAACATTAAGTCATTACAAATGTTGGATTATATCACCTGTAAAACTCAATTTTTTTAGTGTAAATTTTGTTTTTGACTCATCAGTATATGTTGATTTGATAGCATTCGAAAAGTTTTGCAAAACTCTGCTCTGTCTTTACTGTGCCGAAAGCAGCGTTAGTCGTTCGATGAGTCGGAAACGAAAAGTAAAAATAAGTGCAGTTTCAAGGTGAACCTAAAAAAGTGAATTCAACCAAAACTCGTTAAAACTACACTCACGTCATATTTTATGCGGAGAATACGGATCGCATAAAAATCACATATAATTAACCATAACATAACTTCAAATCAAATGTTACCGCATATATGGGACTCGAACCCATAGCTATCACCTAACCGGGGAAATTGTTTCTGCCGGTTAAATTTCCCTGCATATAAAAACACATGAAGTGAAAGCCCAATTGATTAGAAGAACCAAGCATGTATCACTTTACTTGGCCACCACAGCATTTATTTATAGTCCTACCTCTATGGAAACACATCCAATGAGAATTAACACACACACACACACACACAATACGTCTATCTCCACTTCTACTTTACCGTAAGCCTGACACTGATTTGAGATTTTGTTTTTCTCTCTTTTGCTGCATCATCAGCATCATTCATCCAGTTGACGATCTCAGTTGATATGTTGTAGCAGCAGTGACGATTGTCTTGTTAAGCCATAGAAAAACGAATGCTGTGGTGGTCAAGTAAAGCGTGGCATGCTTGGTCCTTCTAGTCAATTAGGCTTTCTATTCATTCTTGTTCTAAAAATAAATGAGTACCCAACGTGTATTGTTTTCATAGTGAATGAGACTAATAGTTCTTTGTTCATAGCATTACAATGTTTGATTATGTATTTATTTCGCTTCCGAGGTATAAGGTCGTTTTCAACTTAGTTGAACTTGTATCAGCGCCCAAAGGGAAAACTAAATGGTAAACTATTGGCGACGGTGAATAGCAGAAATGGCGATTTGCGAAAAAAGTACCTCAACTCAGGCCCGTACACAGGATTTGGTTTCGGGAGGGGCCCAGAATAAAAAATAATGTTACTGAAGATTGCTTAAGTACAGGGTCCGGCACTCGAAGTGTAACCAATTAAAAAGACCATAAATTCAGTTTGGAAAATTACTTTTACTTAATTCCAAGTACAAAATGTGTAAAAATAATACAAAATTCAGAAACAATTCACTTTTGCTCGATATGACCACCTTTTGCCTTGACTTGATGACTTGAGAGAGCGAAGGAGTTGCTTCGTTTGGCCGAATGTGACTTGCAGGTATTTTGGCCCACTCGCGGACAATAACTTTTTTCAGCGCCTCGAGACTGGTGTATCTTTTAGTTCGGACTTTGCTCTCCAAAATGGATTCACATCTGGTGAATTCGAGAGCCATTGTGTGGACGTGATGAAGTTCGGAACGTTGTTTTTCAGCCATTCTTGGTTCACTCGAGCTTTGTGAGACGGTGCCGAGTCCTGCTGAAACGTCCATGGTCTGCCACCGAAATGTTTGTCTGCCCACGGCTTCAAAGCAACCTCCAGAATACTTTTCCGATAATATGTCGCATTTACCTTGACGCCAGGCTCGATGAAAACGATTGGAGAGCGCCCATCTGCGGTTACAGCGGCCCAAATCATTATCTGTTGCGGGTGCTGCCTCCTGGTGGCCAATCGATGACTCAAATTCTCGTATGAACGGTCGGTCAAGTAAACCCTATCGTTTTGAGAGTTTACGAATTGCTCAATTGGAAAAATTTTCTCGTCAGAAAATACAATGTTCGGAAATTGACCGCTTTCGGCCAAACGAAGCAACTCCTTCGCTCTCTCAAGTCTTCAAGTCAAGGCAAAAGGTGGTCATATCGAGCAAAAGTGAATTGATTCTGAATTTTGTATTATTTTTACACATTTTGTACTTTGAATTAAGTAAAAGTAATTTTCCAAACTGAATTTATGGCCTTTTTAATTGGTTACACTTCGAGTGCCGGACCCTGTAGATAATTTCCGGTGCGCCATTTACCGGTGTTTTTAACAGACACCTTAAACTTTTACACTGGAACTTTTATTATTAGGTATTTAAATAAAACGTGTGACTACGACGGAGAGAAGGTTATTGTATTACATTTCTTAACGTTCACTGTCATGCCATTTCAATCCCACATGTTTAAGACCTTCTAAATATCCATTTCTAGAGCACTAAAATATACGAGACTTTTGATGGATTTTGAGAAGTGGTCCGAGATAAATTCATGGAGAACGGAAAGCATCTTCTTAATTTGTAGGCCATATTTGTTGATGGCCATACAAACATACTCTAGCTATACAGGTTTCGGTATCAGGTTCCGAAAGTAGCGGTTTGAAATTCCAAAATGAAACTCTCATCGATTCCTCAGAGATGACTTTATGTTTTTTGAATAGATGAAAGTTCGAGGAGGCCAAATCAGGTGAACAAGGTGATTTTAACTACGGTAGCGATGCTCATGTGCTTCATGTAAGGCCATTTTACAGCGATTTCGGTCTTCAATCAATTTAGTACTCCAAAAGCATACTACGGTAATCCCAGAAAACCGGTATCATGATCTTTCCGACTCATTGAGCCTCCTTTTCAGACACTCGTACCGCGACAACTTCAGTCCACTGTCGGGTAATCATTTATTTGTCTAGCGTATAATAATGGATCCAGCCAAACATGTACTCGAAGTGCACTTGCGCTCGTCTTTTTAGTCCTAAATAAGTACGTGCGAGATCCAGCGGCAGAATATCTTTCTAATTTGCAGAATCTTGCTCAACTATGGTAAGCTCGCGCAATTTTCTCTTTCTAGTCTCAATTTGTTCTGATTCTGATTCTGCCCCGTATTTAATTTTCATTTTGTTTAGTTTTGACACTGTTCGCTTCGTATCAAACATTATTTTTTTGGTTCTGTTTTTGATTTCGGGAGGGGCCAGGGCCCCTCGGGACCCCTTCTGGGTACGTGCGTGCCGCAACTTTTCCTATCCGGGTTGTATTGCCAAATGAATTATCCTGCATGTGAAACTCAACGCAGAAAACTGTCTAATTGAACAGGCAACCTCTGTAACCTATTCATCTGGGTACAGGCGCTACACAGTTCAATTTAGCTGTCATGTCCCTGTGGAACTTTTCCGCGAGAAAACACTTCACCAACGAAGCCTCCAATTTAGTTCATTCTTTGCTCCTGCTCCTGTATCTGCGGTAATTTTTTTCCCATATTTTCATTTTTTCTATTTACTTTCGTCTGTCCTTTCACAGTTTATTTCCTCATTGTGTGTTTAAAAATTATTATATAATAGCTATTCTAACAAAAATAATAAATAAAAATGGCAATATTTTGAATTTATTATTTCCATTATATTGGCTCAACCACCTATATCTAACTTATAGCTATGAAAGTTGATTCAATCTGAATATTAAGCAGGTGATGTATTTCTTGAGTTGCCCAACGTTTCGGTTGTTTATTATAGACTTTTTAAAGGTCTTTGTAGGTGTCGTCCATTGTCACTGATAGGAGCTTAACAGTTAACAATAGTTAAGTAGTTAACAATCCGCTAAACCGCCACCGCCCGGTTCGATATTTTGGATCGGCGCACAGGTCTAATCCCAGGGAGGTTTCGCAAACAAACCCAGAAAAAAATGGCAAAATAAATTAGAGAAACAAAGAGATAAAAGGCTGCTTTCAGTTTGACGGAGACAAACCTTATAATTTCTTTGCTCGTAATTATGTTTGTTTCTTTCAAGCGATTTTGTTTTTTTTTTTTTGCTGTTACAGCAGCACTCAACTCACTCCACACTCATTCATGACCAGCCCAGCGTTTGGATCCGATTCGGATCGTAATCCTGTGCCGCGCCAACCGGCGATGGGTGATGGTGGTCAATAATTATCGCACCGTACCCATCGACGAAGGGTCCCACAAACGAAAAGATGAATCATGGGCTCGTCGGCGACGGAGGAGAAACACGGCGCGAAGACCACCGCACTGGAAATTGATTGCACTGCAGTCAATAATTTTACAGTATCGACTGATCCCACTGCTGACTGGCCACGGCAGGACGGGAAACCCATACCGATATCATTACTGCACACTCATCGCTCGCCGCTACTCCCAGGGCTCACAGTCAGCTACGAATGACGAAGCCGCCGACTCAGCGCTTCCATTAAGAAGGCTCATTTGTATTACTTTTCTCGAGTTCATCATTCATTTGTCGGTGGCAGTTGGGCCGCATGCCGTCGCCGTCGCCATCGCCTTCGCTGGCTCCGATGACTGAACGATGATCCTCCAGCGGGTCTAAGCGAGTCGGTTTCATATCGGCGAGAAGCGGAAAAAGCACCTAGTATTTGTGTAATGCGAACGAATCAATTGTAATCATTATTGCCCATGATGCAATGTATCCGTTCCTCTGTCGAGTCGATCCGAGCCGAGCCGAGCCTGTCGACTGGGAGGAGTGGGTTCTGCGAAGTAAATGGGAGATTTCCCCTGGCGACCGAACGTGGGGTGTAATTTATACTGGCTCTTAACTCGATTGGAAGTGAGTGCGGGTGGAGACAGTGGCGCAATCGTACCTGTCTAGAGAAGGGAACACCGACGCTAGGCAGAGTTCGCCGAGTACGGACTGCATGATTGCTGCTTCTCGTGTTCACTCCAAACCAACCAATCTTGAAAAATCCGGAAGTCACTCGTTTGTTTTGTGTGTGATTTCGGAAATTGGATGAAGATGTCAGCCGGAATGGATCGGCAGCGTTTCGGGGGGCTTGGGGCATAATCTGGGGATTGCATGTCACCTAAGTGGAGCGGTGTGTGTTTGTGTGCGACTTGATTGAAGGTGACTGAATCAAGTGTGTTTGTTTGCCTAACAGCTTCAAAGCTGGATTGGGCTGGCATCGGTGGGCGAAGCTGGTAGATCGGCACGGGTTGCCTGTTTGGTTCAATCACTGTCACTGGGAGAGAGGTTGCTTGATCCGGTGGTTTGGGAAATAATTGCTTTCTCTGTGGCATCCAGAGCTTTCATTACTACACTTTACCAGGCTCGCTCCAGAACAGTCTAACAACAGTTCCGTATTAATCTTTTGTCAATTGGTACTGTAAAATAGAAGCTATTGTTTCAATTTCAAAGAGTTGAAATACATGAAGGAGGCATGCTTTTCTAGGTTTCATGTGAAGTGCTTATCTAACTCATATAATCTAAATGTTTTCGAACTGAATTTCAGAAGATAGATTTAATCGAAACGTATGACGAATTGTTATAGCTACTATCATGAAATTTCACCATGCAAAGTGGATATGATTTTATTTGACTTCCGAATTGAGATGCCCACTTTATTCTCAAAAGGTCCTTCACTCCAGGAAATACTTTTTGTTTCAGTTTGAAGCAGTTTATTTTTGTGCCATTCGCTCTCGTGTCACACAGATTTAATGACCCTTTGTCTGAGAATGGAATCCAATTTGATTTATTAAAAACTAGTATCCAAAGTCTCGAATCAGTATCGTGCGGCAAAGTAGATGGGTAGAAATAGACTCGTGATCATTGTTTACGTTTCTGTTGAATTTGTTTCCGTCGATACGGGACTGTAAGTGAATACCGTGGTGGCCAAGTACAGTGAAGCATTCTTAGTTTCGTCTAGTCAATTGGATTTTCTCTTCATGCGTTTTTAGGGTAGGGTAGTTTTATTGGTAAAACAATTTCCCCGGTTAGGAGTTAGCTACGAGTTCGAGTCCCGTTTTCATAATCTCGACAACCATTCCAACAAGTTAGTAAAATGCAAATTTTTTTATCCACATCGTGCCGAGACGCCTATGACACTGGCCCTTCTTTTTCATCCACTTGTGTACCGAATAGCCTGTAAAAACCAGAAAACGACGCACAATGAGTTTTGGTTCGAATAAATACATTCTACTTATTTTAACAAACTAATGATTTTTAGGGATTCAGGAAGTGCTTTGACTTACAACAAATCTATTTTCGGCTGTAGTTTTGGGGGTGTCTCATTTCTCGAAAGGACAATGTATGGAACACTTGTAGAACTAATTTGATACTATTATTCTGCTGAAGGAAGTATGTTGATACGTTATAGCGTTTAAGAGTTATGCAATGTTTTTGAGTTTTTTGAAGGTATTTTTAAAACTAATTTAAATAAGTTTAAAAAATAGCACCCTTCCAATTTTCTCTTAAACTTTTACTTATAACACATGGATCAATAAGTCCCGAGACTAAAGTAGATATGGCGCTCGTAGTAAGCCAGTAACCACGTCTTTCTAGAGTACTAACCTTTGCTTGAAACGGGTCAAAATTTTAAGTCGATCTGACCAGAAACAGCTGAGTTATCGAGGTTGAAGTAAAGTCGTTTTGTAGTTTGTTTAAAAAATGAAAAAAACCGAGTTTCGTGTTTTGATAAAACATTGTTTTTTAATGTGTAAAAACAGAATGCAAGCGAAACAATGGATTGAAAAATGTTATCCGGATTCTTGTCCATCAAAAGCAACGATTTGTCGGTGGTTCGCCGAGTTTAAACGTGGTCGTACCGACACAAATGACGCGGAACGCTCGGGTAGACCTGTGGAAGCCGTTACACCGGAAAATGTGAGTGAAGTGACAAAAATTATAATGAAAGATCGTAAAGTGAAGCTCCGTGAGATTGCTGAGATGACACAGATATCATAGGGAAGTGTATTTACTATCCTTCATGAAAAAGGTTTTTTCCAAGTGGGTGCCGCGATTGCTTTCGATGGAACAAAAACACCCTGCCACTAGTCGATGAAAACAATGGCGAAATTGAACGAATTGGGCTTTGATCTGCTTCCGCACCCCCCCATACTCGCCAGATTTAGCCCCCAGTGACTACTGGCTCTTTGCTGATCTTAAAAAATGCTCCAGGGAAAAAGATTTGGCTCAAATAGGAGGTCATCGCTGAAACTGAAGCTTATTTTGAAGCGAAAGATATTTTTCTTATAAACATGGTATTGAAAAATTGGAAAATCGTTGGAACCATTGTATCACCCTAAAAGGTGATTATGTTGATGAATAAAAAAAAATTTTGCAAAAAAAATGTTGTTTCCATTGTTAGTCTCGGGACTTATTGATCCATGTGTTATTTTGGCCTTTCAGGAACCGCATAGGATACATTTTTATTGATCTGGCATCTAATGAATATTGATATTTGAAGCTTGACTAGTTTTTGATGAAAAAATAATCACAACTTTTTATTGGTTGCTCATATTAAAAAGCTTTGTGCGCAAAGATTAGTACAACAACTCTTCTGAAGACAACTTTTCCGTAGAACGTTTCACAAAAAAGTTAGAACAAAAAAGTGAATTTTCAGGAGCCACCCTGCTTTCATTCGGGAAAATTGATGTAACTCGATCAAATGAAAAGCTAGGGAGGTTCTTTTTTCAGCAAAGTTGCTTAAAATAAAATTTCCTACAACTTTATTGTACAACAAAATCTTTTTTGAGTTCAACGAAGAAAGTTAGATTTCAGATTTCAATCTAAATGAGGACCACCCTAGCAACAGTTTTCATCAAAAGGAACGCCATTTGAATACAAACAACTTTTGTGAAGACGCCAATTACAAAAAAGTAATATTTAATAGTGAAAATATTTTTGTCACGCTAATTTCCCGAACCACTGTGCAATCGTAATAGGATTCAGTCAGAACATAATCGAATTATGGAATTTGTAATGATTTGTTGGAAACAGTCTGGTGGTCAAGTCATATTTTTGAAACCGATGAGAGTTTCATTTCGCAATCGTTTGAATACTCTTTTTTAAGTTTCGTGTTCGACTCATCAGTGCAATAGCAGTTCATGTTGAATTGCTAACGTCACCTAACGGTTCACAAAAACCGGTTAAACGGACGTAAAATTAATTCTATTTGCCATTTCGGTCATGCTATGCTATTTCGACAAAATAAATTTGATTCAAATAAAAAGCACCATGATATCGTAGAGTTCCCTTTCTCCGGTTCCAGAAACATCTTAAGATCTGGTCTAAAACTTCAGAATTGATCTTGAATTCACCACTAGGTGGATCAAAACAGATTTTAACTGTCAATTTATGTTTTTTTCGTATGAAAAATATGTGGTTTCATATCGCAAGCAAGTATCCGCACACAACATCCCTCTATCGATTTATTTTTTTGTTTCCTATCGTTTGCCCTGTAGAGACATAAGAGATTTTGAGATTCAATGTATTTTTCGAACAAACAATTAGTTTGAATCAATGTGATAATGAAATTAATTACTGCTTTGAACGCCAAAACATAACAGAATTGCTGGAGAAACCCACTTTTGATCGAGGCTCCGGATACCTCTAGTATTACATACCACTCAACTCAGCTCGACGAGATCGGAAAATGTCTGTCTTTGTATACTTTTTCGGATTTTTTCCCCGCACAATTTTTTCGTAGACATAGGCTCGTTTGAAAGCTACTATTATGATGTAAACCAAGTTCGAAGATCAAGTGGCTCTCACCTCTGGTTCTGGAGATATATTGGTATAAGTGACACCGGCAAAGCGCATTTTTTTCTATCCGCACAATTTTATCAGAGATGGATGAATCGATTTAAACAAACATAGGCTAATTTGAAAGCTACTATTAGTTTATGAATCAAGTTCGAAGATCAAGTGGCTGTCATTTCTGGTTCCGAAGATATATTGTTATTAGTGACGTAACCGCCAAAACGCATTTTTTCCTTCCTCATCGTGCAACACAAAATTTGATGCACGCACGTTGTTCTAAATTTTCATCCATTATAAAAATCGCCACACGAAAATTTTTCAACTTCTTCGTATAGACGCCAAACAAAAACTAATCGTACGATATGCGTCAAAATTTGACAGAATGTGTATAAAAGTGTTGCCGACGTTGAGAGAATAAAAGTTTACCGATTTGACAAGCGCGGGAATTCTGAAATGAAAATTCCTTTTCTTTTTTGATCATAAGGTTGTTTGAGTTGAATGAAAATTCAATAGTTCTGAAATCATTTTACCATGGAACGGAAAGTATGGTAAAATGATTGCTTCAATGAAAATCTTGAGACACCCAAAAAGTCATGATCATGTCTTACAATTAACCAGAACCCCTTTTTCATGGCCCCCGACCAGAACCATTCCCGATGACAGACTGCGGACAGCCCCGGGTTCGAAAGGTCCGCCGGTGCACCCCGCCGCGACGGGCGAAGGTAAAGATAATAGTGGATTATGTTGTTTACTCGGGAAATAATCTTCAAACATAAGTTACTTTCGGGTGCTGGCCGGGTTGACGGGACGGACCTTCACTCTCCCTACCATCTTCCTTCAACATCGGCAACACCGAATTCCGAAACTTCTGGCAAGAAGGAAGGAAACGCACAACCGAAAAGGCAGCATTAAATTTATCGCTCGGGCCACGCAATTGAGGGATTGTTTCTGTAGTTTTTTTTTCTACGTTTGCTTTTTGTATGCCTGCGAGCCCTTTTGATCCAGATCACTTCCAGCTCAGTCGGTGAGTCAGTCTTCGGTCGTCCGGATTTGCCGACACGATGGACGCGCTCCGCGCTGTTGCATCACGCATCCACGCATGCATCCAGCAACGCATGGTGTCTGGATTGTCGCTTCCAGCCACAAGAATCCTCTTCAATTAAGACATTAAGAGAGTAAGAAATGAATTCGATTTTAATTCCTTCCTACTCCGGACTGTCGGTTTGTTCTTAATTTTTATGGTTTTGTGTTCTTGTATTTCTTTCTCTGGTTTGACTCACTATCTGTTCATATCTCATTCCCAGAACTAATCCAAAAGTGAAAAGATTGACTTCTAATTGGACGGATGAGCTGTTGGAGTATGTGTAATTACTTAATCTGTCCGCTGCAGACGACTAGCGGATGGTGAGGAAAGGAAAGTGGTTGAAAGCTGCTTTATTATGAGAAAACATTTAGACGAAGAAATATAACACAGAACAATGTGTGATAAGACAACCAACGGGTGACTGTCACCTTCAACTATGCTGCCGATGCTGCTGCTCCTTAAGAGCATACCTTTGTGTTTATGATGAAACCGACACATCGTTTCAAGCTAGAAGAAGCCGGGTTTTATCTATGCGTGCCAGTAAAATGGAATTAAGGCGTTTCAGATCGGTCCGTTTACTGAAGGTGGCTTCATTTTTTTGATTGAGCTAAATCGTTGCGACTGACGAAAGCTGTCGGGGACTTTTGGTGATGAAAGCCAGCCGACCCTCGGCTGCTAAAAGGCTCTAATTTATGGGGGATGATGATACCGGTTCAAAGCCAGGATTCCGACCTGCAAAGAGATGTCTTCGTTATCTTCGGTTGAAAATGACGGTATGCAAATTGCATCGATATGCAACGAGTGGCAGCAGAAGCAGAAGCACCAACAGCAGCAGTGGGACCATTAATCTATGACCAGTCATTTAGCCGAGATAGCGCTTTCCAGTTGAAACCGAGAAAGACTGTTGAATCATCAACACTAGCCAGCAGATGGAACCTGTTTTGGATGTCGTTTGTCGATTGGGGTTTCATTGAGCGATTTGTTTACTTTTAAATCAATCAAATTTGACAGAGTTCGTACCATGATTCATTTGTGAAATCGTTAAGGAGCAAGACTCTTTGCAAGCGTATGAGTAATGCCAACAATGTGTGCGTAAAAACAAATTCCGGCGCTTCTTTTCTTGATTTTACTCAATAAATTTGACATATGGTTGTAAAATAAACCAATCGGTTCATACTGCTTAAAATAGCAATTCAAGAAAAGCAAAAATCTTAGTCTAAAACTCTTCCGTTTTCCTGAAAACTGCTCGAGAAAAATTATTTCAGTTTCAGCTTACTTCCACTGACACATTTGATGAGCAACAAACACAGTCCTGTATGGATTTCCTCTTGCAGAAATTATTGCGATAGAAAGATTTACGTACCTTCTATTAGTAATCCGGCAAAAAAGGAACCTTGAATTTAACACGCGAAAGGCAATGGATATAGAATGTTGTCGTAAATCTATTTATTTTTCCGGCAAACTGCTTTTGCAACAGAAAATATTTAGCTTTGTTTATTTTGTGTAGCGCAATCTAATACAAATGCATCGAAGCAGTGTTGCTAACATTTTTATTAGGGAATTGAAATCTACATTCATAGAATGTAAGCAATTTACCATCAAACGTTGGTGAAAAATTGATCAAAACTGATATTTTAACCAAGATGTCAGACTTAACATTCATTTGAGAATAAATTATTGTGAAAAAAGATTGTTTAAATCTCAATCGTGCAACCCACTTTGATAAACTCGGTGCACTGCTTATATGAATACACAGATCTATGGCCTACGTACCAAATAAAATGCACGTAGTACACAAATTACCAACACAAGTTAACTTGGTTTACTCTTGATCCTTAATGCGAGAACATTTGCGAAAAAAATTGGAACTGAGCAATCAAAAGTAATATTAAAAGAATCTAAGGTTAAGACTAAAGAATCAAAAGAACATGATGATAATCAAAAATACCAGTTGAAAATCCGATGAAAGGAGTAAAGATAAAAATGTCAAACGTAATACAAATTGTAAGAACGATAAATGTAGTTAAGAGTAATGAGTAAAAAACCAAACTCAAATAACAATCAATCGAAAATACGTTGAATAAAAGAAATGAATAATCGGAAACAAGAAGTAGTCAATCAAAAGCAACCAATAAAAAATTCTTTATTGAAAATTGGTAAAAGATTATTGAACAAATCAAGGAGAGTAATAAGACAAAAATATGTAATGAAAATCAAATGTAATGCTTGAGAATCTCAAGTGGAGATCGATTGGCCGAAAACAAAATTTAGACAGTTCACAATAAAATGTAAGGAGTGCAATTTCAGAAATTCCAAGCTGAAAAGAAGGAAAAATCAAGAACATATACGGGTAAAGCAAACAGTTTTTGTAGCATGGATGAACGGAACAATTCGACTCAAGACAAATTTTTGAAAAAGCCGAATTTAGTTTCTGCATGCACTTCTTTCAAATCGTTGTAACTCGGAAACTGTTAATTATATCATTGGAATGTTCAAAAGGAAATCGATTGGGCAAAAAAGTACAAGCAAAACAACCGTTCGCCGTTTCAAAAAATCAGTCTAGAATCGAATAGGGTTTTCCATTAGTGCGCAAAAACTGGTTTGCTTTTCTGATGTGCAAAATTCAATTTGAAAATTACTTATTACCTATTTCAGGAATAACTCAGGAGTCGAATTCCAATCGTTGAGTTGCAACTGATAGTTTACGGCAGAAATCGAAGATCTAAAATTCTTGAATACCATAAAGTTTTAATAAAATGAAAAAAATATATCTATGAAAACATCATAAGTATTGCATTAATTGAACTCTAATAAAATGAAACTTATATAAAAGAAGAGTAAAAGTAGTGCTAAGTGTTTAAATCAAAGCATTGGAAGCACATATTATCACTCGAATATAACAAATATATAATCAAAATCAAGGAGTTAACAATATAAATTAATAGGTAAAAATGCTGTTTTGAAACATTATACAATTTGAACGAATTAAACAAACGAGTAATTATTCCAAAGTAAACCAAAAAACGAAAAAAATTCAGAAAACAAATCAATAAAAACCAAAAGTTAAATTATCTTTAGTAAAGATTAATCAATCGAATGGTAAAACTGAAGAATCGAAAAATGAACCTAAGAAGTCAAACGACAAATTTCGAATTTAAATGTATAGGAATTCGAAGGAGTTTGACTGTAAACTGCCAAAATGATGAGTAAACTGTCAAAAATAAAAATCTAATAGTTAATGCTAAAAAACAAACGATAAGTAAAAAATTTAAAAATACCAACTAGAATGCCAATGGATGAAAATGATACAAAACGAGTTAAAAAACTAACAAGTTGGTGAAAACAGCGAGGAATAAAAATCAATGATATGAGAACCACAATTAAAAACGTGCAAGTTGAAAACAAAAAATGAATTAAATTATAAAAAGTGGGAAAAAAAGACAAAATTATGTTAAAGCATCAAATTGAGTCATGCAACAAACTACAATGAAATAATAATGCATTTACATTCCATGAAGAACGAGTCACTTTAACAAAAAAAAACAATTTAATAAGCAAAGCAAAGCCTTGGTATTACATTCCTGTAGTGGAATTTGACCTTCTTTTTCAACAGACTTCGCAGCCGATTCAAAGTGTACAGAATCATTACATGGCTGGTTCTACGATTCTACTGACACTACGAATCCTGCCAGGTCGGGGCTCGAACATACGACAACTGGTTTGTAAGACCAGTGCCCTATGCATTGAACCGACAAACCCGAGACTTATTTAATAACTAATCACTTTTCAAAGTAAAGAACGACGAATCAGAATTACAGAGCAAATGTTCAAATGCGATCGAATTCACCAAGTAAAGGGCCAAAAGCAAAGGTTGATGACCGCAATGGATGGTAAAGATAAAAAATTGAAAATAAAAATTCATATACAAGGGTTTTTTCTTAAAAACATCAAATACTAAAGACTAAAGATTTTAAATCAATACCTTGAAGATCAAAAGTGAAGGCTGAAGAGTTGAATGCGTAAGTTGAAAAACTGAGAATAAAACAAAGGTATCAACAGTTTAAAATCGAACGCGAAGAGTTAAAATTAAAGTCAAAATGAAATTGCTAAAATGTAGAGTTGAACTGTTCAAAACAACACTTCAGCTCATAATTAACAAATAGAGACGAAAAAGTTGAATGAAAGGAACGATTAAACGCGTCGTGTGATTCGAAGAAAAAGCTTCTTCTTAATTCACCTAGTGGTGCAATAGTACCTTTCTCTTGTCGTTTACTCAGCTTCATTGAAACATTTTTTTTACCTTTTGAATAAGATAATTTTTGACATGAATTAGGGTTCATTTTTGATACAAATTCATTCCGACTGATTCGGGTAGTTTACCAAAGGATGATTCAGCGCTTTCATAGCATTATCGGCAACATTCGTCAAACAAAATGTATCAGCAATAACACATTTGAACTTGATCATTGGTCACTTTCTTAAATAATTGTCGGTCACTTGATATTAGAACCTTTTTTCACAACCCAATACTAATCTTGAAAGAGCCTAAAATTATTGAAATGTTCATGAGCTCATGAGTTTTGTCGTTTACGTCATTTGTATCATAATGGCCCTTATTACCGTTCTCACTTCCACTTTCACATTCACTTCACTTGATTTTACCTATTACCGGTATCTCGCATAGTGAAGTGATCACTGTGATGGAAAAAACGAATTTTTTCAACAAAATGGCGGTGGCGTGATGTTCATAATGGCATCAAGTTCATTTAAGTAATTACTTTTGTCTCTGAAGCGAATTCCGTAATAAGGACCTACATTCACTTCACTTGGCTTTCACCGTGTAGTGACACTGGTAATAAGGGCCAATATCACCAGAAACCGTAGAAGGGGTTTTTTGTCGTTTACGTCACTTATACCATTATAACTTCGGAACCAGAAATAATCACAAACTTTCAAACTTAATCAAAAATCGAATTAAAGCTTGGAAATGAGCGTAAGTTTGTAGAAATCGATTCTGTCATCTCCGAGAAAAGGAAGCGGTAAGAAAAAGTGCTTTTTTAAGATACACCGCTTTTACCTTTATATCTCCAAAGCCTGAAGTAGAATCCACCTGAACGTCGAACTTCATTGACGACTTTATAGTTACATTAAAATAAGCAACAACTTGTTGAAATAGGTTCAGGCTCCTCCAGAAAACTGAGTGTTGCGAGAGCATTACGTTTTGTCGATTACGTCACTTATACCATTATATATCCGGAACTAGAGGTGATAACGATAAAGAATACCTGCTAAAAACCTAAATTTTGATAGTAAATAACACGGAAGTGAGAAAAAAAAAGAAACAAATGGAATGCGAACGATCAAATTGATAAGATAAAGTTTTAAATGTTGAAGTTGAAGATCACGTTTAATCAAACAAATAGTTAAAAATAAAGATCACAAGGTTCAGTGATTTTCTTTCACTAAGTTTACCTTGGTTCGATTTCCAATTCCTGACATTGGATCAGACAATTTATTTGATGAAAAAGATGAGTTTAACAATTCTTCAAAATCCTAAAAGTGATGAATCGTTCAAAACAAAAAGAATTCTAAGAAATACATTGGAAGAAAATATTAGTAACCAAAAGTAGAGAATAAATAATTGACGAAAGTAATGAGCAAAGTAAAAATAAGCAACAAGTCGAACTGAAAGAGTGAAGAGTTGAAAGTAACGCTGAAAGAGTAAATTGAGGAATAAATTCAAAAACTTTTGATGCTTACAGAGGAACAAATTTCCTACACTCAACGGCAAAGGGGGTAACGAAAAGAATGATACGACTGTCCTTCTACAGTTCATTCGAGTTAAATCCTCATTATCATTTACATGATTCGAAAAAATTTCTGAGCCAAGAATCGAATAGCTGCTTGGTTAAAAACTATAAAGCCGAAATAGAGAAAATTGTAGCAACCAGTTGATATAATAATAAGTTTTTACTGTCTTTTCAATAGCAAACAAAGACCAAAGTAGCAGCTAATTTTACCATTATATTATGACTTGTTAATTCCAAGCTGTCAATGCAATACTTAATATTTTCTTAATATTTCATTGAAGGAATCAAGAAATAGTTTAATAACTGTTCAACATCAATATTAATTAATGCATCTCATTTTGTTATTGATGAAATATTTCTATTGTATTAATTACAACTGATCTTATTGTTCCGTCTTCTAATAAAAAGCGATTCAATAAACAACTTTAGAATAAAATGAAATATATGTTTATAACATTACTCTTTTCAGAATGTTATAACAACAACTCCCTGCTCCTCCTATACCTTCTATAAAAAATTACAGAATTTACTACTTTGTTGATATTCTTCCATGCAAATGTAGTTAATATTTTAACTCTTATTTCAAACAAAATTATGTTAAGCTTTACCATTAAGTCATTCGGTTTTAATAATAAAGCTTGCTATTGGTTTACAAATCCATCTCCTCGACCCGGGACTACTCTGATTTATGTGGGAACACATTCCAGAAGGCAACCCGATTAAATTGCGCAAAGCACGTGCGTGATACTTTGTACGTGCCAATTGAACCTTACTCTGCATAATTATCCGCTGCTGGCCTTGCATCGAAAATCGTGTTCTAACTATTTCAATCTGTCTACTCTACTCCATTTTTTCTGTTATCCGTTAAGGCAGGATGGTTGGAGAGGGTTTTATGCAGTATTCGTTTGTCTCAAAACCTGGAAAATTTTGTCCGCAGCAGCAAATACCCTGCCAAATCGTAACTTATCTTTATTTTATTTCATCGGTTGTTGAGTTTTGATTTTGGTTTTTCCGTTCTAAGTCACCGTGGCTTGACAGCTTGCATAAATTCTGATTGTGAGCAAAACCAACATAAACCGACCGAGCCCGAGATGCTGTCCCAACCCCAAACCACTGCGCGGGACCGTTGCCGTTTGCATTATTGGTTGTTTTCCTGTGAGCTTCCTCCGTTTGTCGGTTTTGGCTTTGCCTGGCGTCGTCTTCGTTCCTCCTCTCGCAGGCGCCAATGGCAGCAATTTCTGCATAGCATCGCTTGAACCAGAAAATCCCCAGAATTTGAAAACGATATCGTTAGCTATTATTTGCTCATTTTTTTCCCTACACTCACCGTCCTCCTGTAGTCTGCATATAGAACAAGCTACCAACAATGCAACAACAGCTGCTTATCACAATCGAAAATATCAAACAGTATTCAATGGGAAATCTGGGGGAGGGGGATCCTAAATTAGACCCGTGGTACAGTCAGCGTCCTTTTAACTTAGGAAAGTGTTCGTACCACGGCGCATTGCTGCGGGGGTTGTTTATTTTTTGACAAATTTCCCATGAGATTTGTTTCAGTTTATAACTGAGTAGGCGAAAGTTTTCGATTCTATGTATAGAGAAGGGTTGTTTGACAGAGAACAATTTGTATGACGTTGTTTACTCTTTGTTTGTGTTTACCCTTTATATTTGATAACTTTTTTCTGTCGCTAAACTTTGCTCGACGATTTGATTGTTTGATTTTACTACAGTACCATAAAGGGGTTTCAAATAAATAAAAAATGTTTTCTCATACAAGAATATTACTGTCTAATTCACTTAACACTGGAAGCTGCATTGCATTCACGGATAAACTTTCAATTGTCTGAGATGTTCCTTCGTCCATAAGCTGCAATGACGACTATGCCGAATCTGCTGACTCACCTTAAAAAAACTGCTCCCATATCCGGAAGATTTCACTCCACTCTGGGACAGCTGTTGCAATAGTTTAAGGAAGCAACGAAATCGAATTATGTCTGCTTGTGTGAGATTTCAACCGTCTTCGCCGCAAAATACGTTTCCAGATATCCAATCGTGCATCCAGTCATACTTCAAGTTCAATTTCTTGGCCGGCGTTTCCCCCTGTCAATGGCTAACATTCGATAAATAACCAATTCCAAGCTGTTCCAAATGGGCACGATGCAACACTGAACTGAACAGAAAATAAATGTTATTGTAAGCAAATTTAAAGTCACTTTTTTGTTCTTCGTTTCTGGGAACAAAAATTCCTGAACTATTCTGATTCTCCTTTGCAGGTCGGTCAGGCTGCAGCTATCAAACACTGGTGGCGGCTTCGCGAACAATCGATTAGAAATTCGTCGCATTTCGCTTTGTTTGAACGGTTCCAATTTTGAATCGCCGTTTGCCGGATTATTTGCTTCCATTATTTGAATAGAATACTGTTTTTCCTTTCTTCCATCTTCAAAATGGTCTTTCTTTCATTGATTGGATGCCGAAGGTTGCGTTGCAGTTGGGATTTTTCAAATAAAGTACATTTTTGGACGTCGATTGATCTTGGTCAGAGTAAAAAAAAAAAGAGATCCCTTCGAATTGCTCACAGCTAATAGACAGTTTCTCTCAAATAAAAGACAGCATCATTAAACATGTTCTTCTTTATACTACCTTCCACCTGGAGGGGATTCCACATTCCATTTTTCGACGACCTTTTTTCTCGATGTCGCACTCCCTGACACCGTGAGGCTGGCTGTGTCAATTGAGCCTGACAGTCACCGCCGCCCTCGACACGATTGAATACCGAACACGATTGATCCGGTACAGGCTCTTAGGATGGCTAAAATCTCCTTTGTTCCCAGTTGTTCTCATAGTCTCGGGCCCAATATTGGTCGAAGAAGATGGCGACGGTGGCGGCTGCAAGCTATTTCGGAAGGATTTATGGGCTCCGTTTGATTATGAGCCGGCTCGAAAATCCTAGTCGGGCCCAGTCACACCGCACCACACCGAGAAAATGTAAATCCGATTTGAGACTTGGGAAACCGGCCGAACGTGCCGCAGCATTCTTCCGTCTGAGGGATTTCGCCGGATTGCAATTTCGCGCGGTGACGTGTGAAGGTTTAGGTTGGGAATTGTTGTCGTTGTTTTCCGATTTATTAAAACCCGGTGCACCGGCCGTGGACGATTTAAGATGATTTTGCTTTCGTCACACCGTTCGGATTAGTTGGCATTGAATATGACCAACACATTTGAGGAAAATGAACAACAACAATTTCAACATTATTTATCATAATATCGTTTAAATCTACCAATTTGATCTTTTTCGGGACCAATAAAAATATTCCGGAATACTGCTTCCAGTACAATAGAAGAAAAACATATTGTGATTGCGGTAATGCCTTTGACATTACCAATCCTCCTTTTGCGGTGATGTCTTCCGTAATTTTTATGAATAATACAATAGATATGTGAGTGTTAGCTGTTTCGAAAAAAAACCAGGGGTTTAAAATTTGCAATTAGTTATGGAACAATAAAAACTTCACCAGTTTCAAACACCAAAATATGCATCTTCAAAATCAGGTGTGTTGGACGACGTGAGAAAGATTGTTAATTCAGTTTTCTTAATTAATTGACCAACTCACCACACGCACTCTTTGAGTGTTACTTTAGTGAAGTAAAGTTTGCTACTGGAATTGCCAAATGTTCTCACTACTATTAAACCTCCAAAAAGACGAAGCTTAAGCTAGTTGAAAAACCGAAAAACTATTTCTCATCGAAAATTGATCCGAAAGAAAGCAAAACGATCAAAATTCACAAAAGGAATTAAATATTGAAACGTTATTTAGCCTCGCGTTAAAACTGGCAATTCATATGTTACATGCTAAAATTTACTCAGTGGCTTGCACGTTAGATTTGAAAAACATTTTCACTAAAACGATTACACAGTTTTGAGGTATTCTTGCTCGAACCCGTAGCAAGCTTCTATCCGGGGAAATAGTTTTTGCCAATTAAATTACCCTGCATATGAAAACACCGACAGCCTAATAGACTAGAAGAACCAAGCATGCTTCACTTTACTTGGCCGCTAAAGCATTTAGTTATAGTCATATCTTTTCGGAAACCCATCCAATAGCAAACAATACACACATTGCATCGCAAGTATATCTTCACTGCTCTGCCATCAGATGTTGATTTGAGATTTTGGTTGTTGTCTCTAATGCTGCATATGGGATACCCACTCATAAATTCGGTCGCCTTCAAGCAAAGACACACCGCAAATAATAATGAAAGTTACATGTGACGCAAATCATCATATGAATCGATTCATAGGAACATTATTCGTCAAATGACAGCATCTTACTTGAGCGACTAAAATATTATCTATTAGCTCATAAAAATACCTTATGATCAAAAAAGAACCGGAATTTTCATTTTAAAATTCCCGCGCATGTCCAATCGGTAAACTTTTATTCTCTCGACGTTGGCAACACTTTTATACACATTCTGTCAAATTTTGACGCATATCGTACGATTAGTTTTTGTTTGGCGTCTATACAAAGAAGTTGAAAAATTTTCGTGTGGCGATTTTTAGAATGGATGAAAATTTAGAACAACGGCTCGCCTTTGAAGCGCCATTCGGTCGATTGTTGTGCGGTTTCGACGTCATATTCATAGATCCACACCTCATCACCAGTTATGATGCATTCGATGAATGTGGGGTCACTATCTGCGTTGGAAATCATCTCTTTGGCCACATCAACACGACGCTGTTTTTTAATGAAATTCAGCTTTTTTGGCAACAGCCGAGAAGCGACGCGTTTCGAACCCAAAACATCAGTTAAAATGTGTTCGGCTGATCCATAAGAGATGCCCAACAACACAGCAATCGCTCTAATCAGTACAGAACGATTTTGCAACACGATTTGCTTCGCCGATTCAATGTTTTCTTCAGTAACAGATGTTGTTGGGCGGCCAGGGATCTCATCATGATCCAAGCTTGTACGACCACCTTTGAAGCGTTTATACTACTCGTATGCCTGTGTTTTTCCTAGACACGATTCACCAAAGGCCTTTTTTAACATTTTCAACGTTTCGGAACACTTAAATCCATTTGCAACACAAAACTTGAAGCACGCACGTTGTTCTAAATTTTCATCCATTATAAAAATCGCCACACGAAAATTTTTCAACTTCTTTGTATAGACGCCAAACAAAAACTAATCGTACGATATGCGTCAAAATTTGAAAGAATATGTGTAAAAGTGTTGCCAACGTTGAGAGAATAAAAGTTTACCGGTTGGACAAGCGCGGGAATTTTAAAATGAAAATTCCGGTTCTTTTCTTATCATAAGCTATATGCATGCATGAAAAATGTGTCAACTCAGCTGTGCGTTTTTAAAGTTCGAATATATCGACCTCAGAAGTCGTAAGTTTACACGATTTTTGTAAGTGTGTACACGTTATCAATCGAACGTCTGCAGGCAAAATCACTGGAACGATTGAGAACGTGAAAAAAAATGAAACAAAATGTACAAAAAAAAATAATTAAAACCAATAAGGGAAGTGTGATTAGGTCGTCACCCTAAGTGCTTCATTAAATAACCTTTTTCCGATTCAATTAACAACCTCAAATTATTCCTATATTTCGCATTTTAAACACTTCGAAATACTGTAAGTTTTCAAATATCCACTAAATTGAAAAAAAAAATTGCCAAGAAAAACGGGTGTTATTTTTCTGATTTTTGATTTCTGATTTCAAATTTCTGATTTCTGATTTCTGATTTCTGATTTCTGATTTCTGATTTCTGATTTCTGATTTCTGATTTCTGATTTCTGATTTCTGATTTCTGATTTCTGATTTCTGATTTCTGATTTCTGATTTCTGATTTCTGATTTCTGATTTCTGATTTCTGATTTCTGATTTCTGATTTCTGATTTCTGATTTCTGATTTCTGATTTCTGATTTCTGATTTCTGATTTCTGATTTCTGATTTCTGATTTCTGATTTCTGATTTCTGATTTCTGATTTCTGATTTCTGATTTCTGATTTCTGATTTCTGATTTCTGATTTCTGATTTCTGATTTCTGATTTCTGATTTCTGATTTCTGATTTCTGATTTCTGATTTCTGATTTCTGATTTCTGATTTCTGATTTCTGATTTCTGATTTCTGATTTCTGATTTCTGATTTCTGATTTCTGATTTCTGATTTCTGATTTCTGATTTCTGATTTCTGATTTCTGATTTCTGATTTCTGATTTCTGATTTCTGATTTCTGATTTCTGATTTCTGATTTCTGATTTCTGATTTCTGATTTCTGATTTCTGATTTCTGATTTCTGATTTCTGATTTCTGATTTCTGATTTCTGATTTCTGATTTCTGATTTCTGATTTCTGATTTCTGATTTCTGATTTCTGATTTCTGATTTCTGATTTCTGATTTCTGATTTCTGATTTCTGATTTCTGATTTCTGATTTCTGATTTCTGATTTCTGATTTCTGATTTCTGATTTCTGATTTCTGATTTCTGATTTCTGATTTCTGATTTCTGATTTCTGATTTCTGATTTCTGATTTCTGATTTCTGATTTCTGATTTCTGATTTCTGATTTCTGATTTCTGATTTCTGATTTCTGATTTCTGATTTCTGATTTCTGATTTCTGATTTCTGATTTCTGACCTTTTATTTTCAAACCGGAATTTGGACATTTAACTTAGATAACGGGACTCTCGATTCTGATTAATTTCCATTCGGTACGCACAGTTGGGAAAAACTTTTCTCGAGATCAACATTTCCGATTGCGAAGTCACATCACAAACCGACAGATGACAAACCAGTCGCAATTGAATCGTGCAAACAATCTGAAGTATTCCGAATTTTTAATAACTCCCTCGAAACGCTTGTCGGGATGGACTTGTTCCAGTTGCACTCCAGTTTTGCTTCTTCCCCTCTTAGTGCCCTGTGAACTGCTGCCAAGCAGTCAATCAGCTTCCATCGTTCGGTTGACATTAATTAAATTGCCGAAAAAGAAGCAGAGAGCAAAGGCCGACTCCAGATCCAACCAATTTACTTGCTGCGCGACCCAGACCTGTCCGGAGGGCATAAAAAGGAGCACCAGCAACCGAAATGCGTAGCAGGTTCGCGCATAAATATTCATGATTCCTGTCTGATGGGTTGGTGTCCGTTGCGCAGTCTATCTGCCGGTTGGGACACTCGGCGGCCTAAAAAGCAGCGAAACTTGGGATACGTGCAGTTGTCAACACCGCCGCAGACAGAATATGGAACAGCACTTTGAGTTGTCGCCTTTTGGGTAAACAGCAAACACGACCCTCCGTCGGACCCGTCCCGGTCCTGCCAGCCACGGCGATCAACCTGATCAGTTCGAACTTCACAGAACTCCGGTGCTCAAATTAAGTAATGCTGAATATTGAACGAGACTCCTGCAGAGTCCGAGAGTGGGGACAGGCCTAGAGCGCAGATTCGTACCAAGAAATGGTGAAATTCGAATGCTCAACACCAAATGGTCATGTTTTGTTTTGGCTGTTTTTTGTTATTATTTTCGTTTCGTCGGTGCCTCCGGATGCTTACACTGTAGGAACAGCAGCAGCAGCAGTAGATCCCTGCGGGATTTCCTAAAGGATGCAGCGCTCAACGGTCTAAGAGAGGTAATTTATACAATTATCCATCACTCGATCGCGTTTTCTTTTCCTCGAATAGTCGCTCGGCGGACCTAATTCCTGTTGGATGGGGTAAAAAATGCTGCCGGTGTGGTTTACGAGGTGGGGCAGGGTAGAAAATCTGTTATACAAGAGATCACAACAAGTTAAGAGAGCAGAATGTTTTTTTTTTCTCCTCTCGGCAGATGAAGTAAAGAGAGTTGTTTGAAAAGAAAGAAGCATCTAAATTAAGATAGTTTTTTTTCTTTGTGCAGCCTCTGCTTAGCGAGAGCTGCTTCCTCGCTTCCATAGAGTTGTGCGGAAAGGTGTTCTCGGAACACAATTAAGGATTCGTCATGCCCCTGCGGTTGGGGAAACTGTTTTCTTTTGCCCTCTGCTAGAATAACTTTTACACATTTTGACCAACGAAACGCGAGGGCCGCAGTGAGCGGAATATCGCTTCACATTACGAATAAATTGCGGGTGGATTCCGAGCTTTTTGCTCCTATCCAATTAAGTCATTCATCTCTCACCCAATCGTTTGGGGTCTGTGTTAGATTGCTATTTGAGCCCCTTTGAGATGTGCTATCGGAATTCTGACTAACTGTGCCGAAGCTGACGAAGCAACTATTTGCTTTTACTCCGCTGGATGTGAAGTCAGGCCGCGTTTTCTGTGAATTTCTAATAATTATTAGCTTGCTTGTAGTTCGAGTGCTACCTATTTTTCGAAATGGGTATGATTACGCAATCGTCGATTTCATCTACGAAAGGAAGTTGTGTTGAATTGGACAGACTCGCACTCTAAGACTTTTAGATTCGAATTTATTATGAAGTGAGAATGGTATCGAACATGAACCGTGGGACCTAAAAGAATGGAAATAGTAAGGCCATAAATAATTAATTTTACTACCCAAGTGTCCCACGATGTATGGAACGTTACGACAATCACACGGCTCACAGAATTTCCAAATCCATTAGCATTAGAAACGCGTAGTAAAAGCAATTAATTTACACCTAAAATCAATGCTTGTCATGACCATACGCACCCGCGTATGCACGCCTTCAGACCTAACGGAATGCTCAGACCCAGACTCGGCGGCGGATTTCGCCTCCAGCGGTAGAATGCTTGTTTTGGAGCTCACCGAAAACCGAAAATGCTATAAATAAAAAATAATAAATTCCATTATTTTTACCCAGGCACTCAACAATGGAACCATATATATTCCGTCAGAAACACCTCGAACGCCCCGAGCTGAGCCGCTGGCACCTCCAAACCCATAAACACAAAAGAATGAGAAGAACGATATTTATTTTCCTCTAATTATCGCTTATTTATTTGTTTTTTCTTTGTTTCTTGCGTCTCCTGGCTTCACGCTGTCCCTCGCGCTCTGCCCGGTGCAATCTTTCCTCACTAGCGCAGCTCGTTATCTTTGAGTGTAACATATTTTAAAGTACACTCGCACGGTCCGGCAATGAACTTGACCACCGAGAATGGCCAGCCAGGGATCCGGGGGAGTCGAGCGAAAAACCGATTACCTGCTCGAGATAAACCACCCAAAACGAAGCCGGTACAGTAAATTATTCAGTCATTGTTTCACGGTCCCCGGCTGGGCAGAATCGCTGCAGCGAAAAACAATCCGTTCCACCGGTCCGGTTGGTACGGCGGGATGGAAGGCAAACGGGAGAATATGATACCGTTTTGCCGAGGCGCGGAAGTTCGCTTGAGAGTGGTCAGTGATAAACGCGAATTGGTAATTCGGTGACTTAATTTAATCGCAAACTTTTGTCACTGTCCGGCACTGGCCAAAGCATTGCGAAGCGCCAATTAATAGTGGTGTTCACAACCGAAAACTGTCCCCACTGTCAGTGAACAATGCCGGACGCAGCTGTGTTTTTTTTTTCTTTGTACCACCGAACAGCTTTTTTCGTAGATCTGCGCATTTTTAAATAGTTGATCTACATTTCGGTCTTAAACTCTTTAGTGCACAGTACATCATTGTGACCTGGAAGTGCAACTTAAGGGGGAATAGCTAAAAAAAAAGAAACAAATCACGTCTAAAACATGTATACAAATTGTGGGTTATAAAAAAGGTGAGTAGGTAATGTCACCGACATAACTGGAGGACGTGAATACGAACAAAACTGACATGCTTCTTTCACATTTCCGCGAATATAGATAATCGTTTGCTTTAGTATATTGTGAATTTAGCAACTTTTACCGCTTGGCTTCCAAAATTCTAACGTTGCAACAATACTAAAGTATGACTTATTGACAAAAAAAAACATATTCTACCGCACAATTGAAAAATGCAGAATAAATCGAAGTAAAAAAAAGCAACAAACAATTCTGTAGTAGTTTTTGGCTATCTCACACTGTTGAAAATTTGCTGATCATATTTCTGATAGCATGTAAAAAGAATTATGTTGTTGCGTTTAGTATACCTCTAAAATTAAAAAAATTAATTAATTTTATCAATTCTTCCACGGGGCGAATAAGGAAAAGACGCCTCATAGTGAAGTAAGACTTATTCACGTCAATATAAAAAAAAATAGTTATAGAATTCGCTCAAACCTTGGAACATATTTGCGTGGCCCAAAGGGACCGAGTGTCTAATATCAATCGATTCAGATCGACGAACTGAGCAAATATCTGTATGTGTGTCTGCATGAGTGTGTAAAATAGATTGGCGTGAATCTCAGAGATGACTGGATCGATTTTGTATGTACGCTTTTGTATAGGTTTCCGAATCTGATGATTACTTTTCGAGTTTTGCAAACTGTCGAGTTATACAAACTTTCGAGTTATACAAACAACTTTGTCACAATTATCCCTGAGAACTTAATGTGGTTTGAAATTTAGATACCTTATCGTAATAACAATCAAACAAGCCTTACAATCTATAAGAATCCGTCAACTGTTTACGGAGATATGGAATTCAAAGTGATAACCACAACATTTTTACTTTGAAATCAAAACACCGAAAAAACGGTATTTTCGTATCACCCAAACATTATAAAAAAATCTAATAAAATTGTCCTAATTATTTAAAAATATATGTTGTCCTATTTATGTCAATATAACATTCGATTACCATTCCTCTTGTTACAATTTTTGAAATACAAACTGCAGAAAACATGTGGATCGATAAAAAAAGGTATCATCGCTTGGAATTGAAAAAGTTCAGAAACTGCACAGTTAGTTTTTGTTTTAAAACTTATAAACCCAAAAATTTATTTTTTCTTTGAAACATTAAAAAAAATATTTTTCAATGTATATTTATAAGCGTTTCTGTTGATCGATCTTCGAAAAAAAAATATGTGTAATAACTTTTCAAAAATGGTTATAGTGCATACAAAACCAAAATAAAACATAACAATTATTACTTAAATTAACCGCTAGGCAGACGTAAAGTTAATGCAACATTTGCAAAACACTTTGTTGGTATTACACCTACGTGTAAAATCAAAACTGAAGCTAAACACTTTTGCCCTTTAAACCTGTAACAATTATTTCGCTTGATTGGTTTGAAAAATCGTCGTTACACTAGTCGACCACCTTAAGCAGTTGAATTTGAATCACCTATCATAAATCTGAAACTTTCATTCAGATGATCCCTATAAGAGAACCAAATAGAGGGTGATTTTTTTAAGAGGTATAAGATTGGATTTTCAGAAAAAGAACACAAAGTAATTTTAAAAAATCGATGAAATCTCTTTTGGAACCGATAGAATGATCACTATAATTTAATGTTTGTAGACGATTTCATGCAAATGTTGGCGCAGCTAGCGCAAGGTCCAATTTTTCAAACTTTCTCCAACATATCGGCCGGTATTTCACGAAATTGACTTTTTTGGGATGCATTGGTAGCTCTTGCAAAGCTTCTGGCTGGACTTCACTCCAGCTGTGGCAATTTTGCTTGTTGACGCTTTGTCGCTGAGCACAATTTTCCGAAAAAAAGTGTATTATCCTTCAACTTTGCGAGCGCCCATTCATCCTTAAAATATAGACCAAACGACGATTCATGATTAAGTTATAGACCAAACTGAACAAGTATAACAATGACACGAGACACGGTTTACGCGTAATCTGTCAAAAACAGTGTTGCCAAAAACATGCCAGCAAAAAAATCTTCTATTTGCTATCCGAAGCATCATAAATCACCAACGATGAAAGAGGGTTCCATTATGCTGATCTCCAACACAAAATAAAAAATGCGTCAAACTTGGCGATCCAGCCAAATCAACCCCAGTGAAAAATATTCACGTAGATAATATCAATCTATGCATGTTGTGGAATCACAAGATCGTTTTATATCAAAAACTTCGTGCAAGCGGTCAAATTATTAAAAAAAAACAATTATGCTATCGAACTTAATACATTTGTTTGATGTGGGGTATTGAGACTGTACGTTTTCATCATGATAATGGTCGATCACATGTTGCTGCTTCGGCAAACACTATTTGGATAATAGCGGATTAGTGAGTAATTACTTCCCCACCCACTATGTAGTCCAGGTTTCGTGCCTTCCGATTGTCACTAGTTTCGATCGAGGTGGAATGTTCTCATATTCTTATCGGAATACGCTTGACTGCAATTGAGCGCTTTGCTACTTTGCTCAAATGACGAGAAATTCGTGGAGACTGCCAGAAAGATATGGAAAGTTGCAGTTTCCAATGGATGATGGTTTGCATAAAAAATGTAAAAGTTTTAATTTCCTAGAAAAAAATCGCAAAGAACTTGGTTGGAAGCTCAATAGTATTTATCGCAAACATCGCTGACTGATACGAGTCTAGAAGTATCATGCTCTTCGAGCCACTCCAATGTACCAAATTTTTTCAAAGTGAGTTATTAGTACTTATCGAAAATTTGTTGGTTTTGAATAGAACCGATCACATAAATGTTTTCAATGAAGTACAGTTTTTTCTATATATCCATCTTCAATTCGTCAGTGCTTAATATAAAATACTGCAGTATATTAAGAAAATCTGTAAAGTTTACGATTTAGGTCTATTTAGTGGTTAGGAAAGAACCTACAAGACTCCTTTGAATCAGCTGTAACAAAAGGCATCCATCATGTATGACAGAAATTTACGTGCGATTTATCAATTAGGTGATTAGAATATCAATGAAATAAAGACAAAAATGATTGATTACGACTGGGATTTGAACCAAGAATCATTAGATCTCAAAGAGAATCCGTGTATCCATTAAGCCACAGAAGCACATATCTGCTGGTCAGATAGAAGGTACATGTCAATTCATACAGTCAAACCAATTAACCGTGAGAAAGCGGTAAGTGAAAATTACGTGCTAAACCAGTAAATCTCTATCAGTTATGATATAGAGTACAAATGATAGACGAAAAAACGAGTTTTATCGTTTTTTTAAGTTCACTATGTAACAATTGATTAGAAACATACTTAATAATAATACGTGAATAGATTTTCCATTAAATGAAAAACTGTAGTCAGCATTGAGATTCCGTTACATTTAATTTTCAGATATTTTTACTGTGTAGGTACGCTTTTCAAACTACAGCAAGATAGCAAAATCGAACCAATGACGTGTGAATCAGTTCTAAACTGTTATTGGCAGAACAAAAGAGAGGCTGAATCCATATATAGAACAGTCCTCAAAGTTCTGTTGAATATTCGTATATGTTTCCCTTAAAAGGGCGGAGAAATAGCATGTCAAAAATAGTTGCCCATTCGTAGATGCAAGTCCAATGAAACATTATTATTGAAATGGGTGCAAAACTGGACTACACAATAATAAACATAAAAAGAGTCATTTTATCCAGACGAAACGAGTTTTTTAGATGATAATTCTAATCGTAATGATTATGAATACTATAAACATTCTTTTCAGTTCGTAAAATCAAGGACTACCAACAATTTACCCATATCGGTTCTGAATTGTGTCTTCTAACACTGCACGGAAAGACCGAAATTAGCATTATGGCGAAAAAATTAGTTGATTTTCTGATTTTAGTTAGTTATTTTTTGAGACAACTAAAAAAGTCTTACCTTTGCTAATTTAGATTTTTTAATTCTAATTCTCTTAATAATAATAAAATATTTGTTGAAATGGCTATTTTACCTTTTTTTATATATATAAAAAATAGGTATAGAATTCGCTCAAACTTTCGAAAAATTTTCCGAGGCCCGGAGGGCCGAATGTCATATACCAATCGATTCAGCTCGACGAACTGAGCAAATGTCTGTGTGTGTGTGTGTGTGTATGTGTGTGTGTCTGTATGTGTGTTGTCAACTAAGAGGTCGAGATCTCAGAGATGGCTGGACCGATTTTGATCAAACTAGTCGCAAATGAAAGGTCACCCCGTCACCCAGAACGCTATTGAATGGTTTTGAGATCGGATGTTTACTTTTTGAGTTATACGAAGTTTTATGTCAAAATTTTTAGTTTTTTGACAGTATCTGTCACATTTGACCTTGAAAACAGAATATGTTTCCAGACTTAGATTTCGCTCAGTAATACCTATCCAACAAGCCATAGATTGTTAAAATCCGTCCATTTTTAACGGAGATATCGACATTTTTTTGTAAGCCTTATTCCAGTAGAAGGAATTTTGAGCGCTGTATGAAAAAGCAATGCTTGGGAGCAACATGAAACACGATTTTTTATACTGTTACATATAATTGTTTCTAAGTACCAAAAAGACTGTGTACAGCATCCTTTTTTATGACAATTTGCCTCGGACCAATTTTAGCACGGTTCATTTTTGGCAACATAATCTTTCGAATATGGCATATGTAAACCAGATGATACCAGCATTATCGAGTTGGAAGTAATTCCATAATTATATTGATTTAAACTATTTACAGCAATAAATGCTGGAAGAACATGACTTCCATATACCATACGACTCAGTTCGTCGAGATCAGCAAATGCATGTGTGACAAATAATTTCACTCAATTTTCTCGGAGATGGTTAAACCGTTTTCTACAAACTCAGATTCATATGAAAAGTCGTATACTCCCAAACAAGGTTCTTGAATTACGTTTGGATCCGACTTCTAATTGCGGAACCACAGGATGATATGTGAAACGAAATTAAAATAATGCAATTAATTTTTCTCGTAGATGGCTGAACCGATCTAAAATTCAAATGAAATCTAAGAATCATCTATGATTCAAATGAGAGGTCTTAAAATCCTATGAAACCTCTTACTTTTTAGTCAGATCCGACTTCTGGTTTAGAAAATGCAGGGTGATTAGTATAAAAATGTCCATTTCACATAAATTCATCAGGTTTATCGGGTTTGCAGATTTGGATAGTCGATTACCAAATAAATTTATTTCAGTTTGAGCGGTATTCGTTTTTGGATTCGGAATGTACCCCCAAATTTTAATTCGCACTACAATTTCTCAAAGATGTTTACACATTCCTCTGGTGAATTTAACTGATTTCGGCTACACCGATTTTAGAATTCCGGTTCCAGTATCGAATCGATTCTCAAAGCTCAAACATTTTCTCAAAAAGACCAAATCGAACTTCAAAAACAAATATTACAGGACTTAAGGTCCCATACAAAATAGGTGAATTTTATCCGATTCTGGAATTACAGATGATGAGTTTATAAATTTCATGTAAATTGTTTGGCGTAATAATTTATGGCCATTCGAATCATTTTGGGCTATGCTAATTCCTGAATACCGGCTCTGGAAGTACCATAAATAATGACGAAAAACTCTAAAGTGGAACTTACTTCGACATCTCATGGAATGTTCAATCGAATGTCACACGTTAAGATTGAAATTCGATACGATTTGTAGATTCGAAATTACAGGGTAATGAGTGATTAAAATCTCAATTTGCAATTTGAAACAACGATAATTAAAATAATGTCATGAGAACTAAAACACCTAAGAATATCCATGCAAAAAAACACATGCGGATTGATAAAAAAAGGTATCATCTCACTGCTAGGTGGATTAATCACGTTTTTTTAGTTGAATTCACCAATTAAACGTGCTGTCATTTCTTAGCTAAGGCACGCTTCATATCCATTCAACTAATTTTTTAGTTGAATTAGAGAAATAAAACGTTGTTTTCAACCAACATAAATGGTTGAATTGGTTTCTGAAATTAGCAACTATATGGCGCTCGTTAACACCGTAATGACTACTAGCCACTAGATGGCACACTACTACCGAAAAAAATTTCAGTCGCGGTTCTCTTTTCTATATTTGCAGGTATAAATACGATGTTGTATTGGAGAAAAAGACATAAGCGAAACATAGACTTCTTTTTGAAAATTTAACTTCTAAATCGTTGTTTTCTTCATTCGACTTCGCGAAATCGACTCTCTCACTGAAAACTTTGAGCACTCGGAAAACAAAAACCGAATACAAGTAGTAGACCGGACGGCGTGGCCCGGAAGGTTGGAAGATACAAAAAACATCATTTGACGTGTACAATTAGAGTGCAACATTCGAAACTCACTTCACTGTTTGCGCACAAATTCTGAATAAATACACTTTCCACTAACAGTTTACGTCATTTTTACATATCGGTTTAAAAATTTATATAGGGATATATCGTAACACATGCGAAAAACATTTAAACAATTTGCGAGCAGTTTCAACAAGACTGTCCCTTTTAGCTTTTGAATGGATTGTTTTGCTTTGACACTGCTGTCCTTCAGTAATGACGGTGATAGATAAATAGAATCAAAGTTTCTGATTTTAATAACGAAATTGTCAATTGTTGTCAATGAGAATTTCGTGTTGGATTGAAATATTGCTGGTTTGTGTCCAGAATATTCGCCAACTAAACACATTCTCTAAAAATAAGAGTTTTTTTCAGCACAGTAAATTCTAAATTTTAACTAATTTTATAGTTATTTTGGAAATTTTGTTGTTAAAATCAACTAATTCAAAAACAGTAATACGAATTAGGCGCAGAGCTAATTTCGGGCGTTCCGTGTGTGACATATAATAAATACGATACTACAAAAACTGGATATTAATTTGGTTAACGTTACAAATGATCACCTTTTGCGGAATATTCTGCTTTAGCACAGATTGCCGCAGTTTAATTGGTTTCTTTGAATCGTCAAGCTATTATCAGAAGTATTTCCAACAATCTTGGTGGGAATCCATCATACTCTGTCATCCGATCTGTGATTATAAGAGCTTTTTAGATAACTTTACACTCAAAGGAATCAAATCATCATCATCAATCATTTCTATTCACGAAGGAATGTCATGACTTAATTTAGCCTCATTGCTCAAGGAGAGTTTTGAAAGTACTACTGTACTACTTTCCACTGGGTTATCATCCGGCTTTATACTGTTTATTGAGTGACGACAAGGAATCAAATTAAGTATAAAATGGGTAAAAGTGAAAAAAAATGCCTGCTGTGAATGCAGCATAAAAATGGATCCATCGTTCAATTGAGAACATTTTTTCCTTAAAATGATAAACTTTTGCTGAACTAGTAAAAAACAAATTTGCGTTTGAGAGGCTGATTTTTCACACATTTACCAAAAAAAATGCTTTGTTCTCGTGGGATAAGGTAGAAATTCGAAGCTAGATAGACTACGTGCCAAGTGAATATCTATTCTATTACGGTAAGCTCTAACCTCAGTGTTGTGAGAAAGTCTTAAAACGCAAAACTCAATCATTTGTAACAATGCTTTCACTGGCCGAGCATTCCGATTTGTACAAATTGTCCTCATAATAGCGAACTTTCCCGCACATAAAAAAAATAACAAATAGAAATCTATACTTTCCAATAATCCGATCCAGCTGAGCACCGGGCTAAGCCGGAGAATTATCCTGGCAGCACCCGGAGCTGAATTCAACTATCGATGTCACACGAAGCGACCGGAGAACTGCTCGATCAATCAGCAAAGTCTCGTGGTAATCCTCTTCGGAGGAAATGAAACTTTTTTGTTCCTGCGTGTGTGTGAGTGTTTAATACCGACCGGTGGTGCAGAAATCCTGACAGTCGATCGTTGGATGGCGCGGCTGTCCACAAATCGACACACAGAGCCGCATAACAACACACCTTGCCGCTGGCCTTGAGTTAATTCGAACGAACGATTTTAATTTAATTTACTCATGTTAAAGCGTTCCAAATCCGGTCCGATGTAGCCCCGATCCCAAAAAGCACTCAATTTATTATGCTATTAAAGTGAATGGATTTCTTGTTCTGTTTTTTCTCTCTCTCTCTCTCTCACTCGCTCCTCTGTGCCCCGTCTGTCCTTTCGCACCATCACCCGACCGACACGATCTTTGGGACCTCTCTGCTGTTGCTGAAAGGAGCTAATTCTCCCGGACAACATCCCCTGCCGAGCAAATTCCATTGAGAACAATTTCCTAAATACACGACGAATCGGGGAAATAAAAAAGGATTTTCTAGCCCAAGCCTGATGTCTTTCCTCTCCAGTCTGGTCCCCGTGCACACATCCCGGCCGTATAGGGAACAAATTTTCTAAGCCTGTCAATTGTCCTCTCCGGCTGCTGCTGAGGCTGTTTCCTTTTCTTTCATACGGGACCGTACGTGTGTGACAGGAGAAATTTGGGTATCAGTGACAGAGGATGGGACCGAAAGTGAATTCTATTGTGTGCACAAATGGAAGTCAGTCGTGTCTAATGCTAATACCAATGCTAATGCCATAAGGGCACTGTTGGTGGTGGTGATGATGTTGGTTTCTGTGGAGAACTCGAGCACGTACATCAGACAGGGTCCTTTGGACAACAAGATAGCTGTTCAAATTAAATTTATCTTTGGATGCGTGATTGAATGATGAATGGCGGTTCTGACGGACCGATTGAGTGAGTCCCGACGGAAGGGAGGAGGTATTTACGTATTCTAGATTACTGCCGATGGTATGTTTTAATTGGTTTGCTTGGCTGGTGATGTTCAGTCGACTGAAAGATCGGTGTCGTACTGATAAGGACGGTCACTCACCTTCAGAAGAAGGTACCCGTTTGTGGGTTGGCAACCGAAGCAGCTCATATCTAGGCCACAAGGTAAATATTGACTTCGATTCTATTTCTCTGCCTCGTATACCCTTATCAAGCGGCTGCAAACGAGCACATTTCCAAGTCATTCCGAATCGAAAAAAACGCGGTCGGTTTCGTAAAGTCAATATTTTTCGACTAATAAAGGAAATTTATGGTATTGAAATTATCTTTTTTTCTACTGCAAAGACCAATACCAATACAGGAAAGCTGAAGATGAAAGTTAAATGAGCAATCAACGGTAGATAGTGGAAAAGAAGGAAGAATCTCGGTTCGTGAGATCAGAGATCAGATGGCCGACGACGATGGTTGCGATGAGGAGGCAAAAGTCAAGAACGAAAAAGTTAATTAACTTTAAATTATTCATAACGCCGATTGGACCTGCAAGGTGTCACTGGCCGTAGATAAGACGTACGTCTTTTTCAATAACCTATTAATTTATGAGGTTCGATTTAGGAAATGGTCGATGAAGCGGATAGATTGAGCGAAATCGGACTGGAATCGGGGTTTGCTCTAGGATGTGGTTCAGCGAAAAAAAAAATCATTCCAAATATTGTGGAAGTATGAGAAATGAAATTTCAATTTTGCAACGAATGTTTTGTATCGAATATAGCAATGTGTTGGTTCAAAATCAATCGAGCGTAAGACAATTTTCATTCGAACAATTCGCTATTGGAATTGCAGCACTCCGAACATGTACACTGTGTGCGATCGGTAAAATTTTAGTTAATATAGTCTCATATCGCAATTTTTATTCACAATCGTATTCCATGACTGACTAATTTTGTACAATTAATAGTTGCAAAATTCCATACACATGAATTGAACGATCCATCGCACAAAGCGAATCTTCACAAAGAAATACTTTTAGTACCAATTTATAACCGAAATGCTATTATATCTAATTTTTTCGCCTAGAGTAAAATTTTTCATTGTTTGTTACAGACCAAAATCTTCGGTATGATGACAATACTTCACCTAGCTGATACCAACCATGCATCATGTTATAAAAGAACTTAAAAATATTAAGATCTTCTTATATGATCAATTTTATTTTAATTTCTTTTGAATTATGTCTGGAAACCCTTATTTTAAATAATTTTATAATTTCTCATGAATTTTTGAAGGAGTTATATATAATTTTTGTCCACGCTTGGCAAGTGGATATCAATTCAAGTTTTTGAATTCCTAAAATGCATGATGACGGCTCTCAGTTTGTGTATATCAAATCGCTCTATAATTAGCAATATCGAGACGGGTTTGGCAAAAAAGTTATTGGAATTTATGTCATAATTATTAATAACTTAAATAATTTATGACGATTTGTTGTGGATTTTGCTAATATAAATGAATTTATGAATGAATTTGAAAATTGCATTTTTAATGTCATCGCAATCGGCCTAGTTCCCTACACAACCCTGTAATTTTTGCTCTCGTGTGTTCCCCTTATTTCGTTAGAATTCTGCATTGAAACTTTGCTAAATTCATACAATCAATCAACTAGTTTGTACAATTATCAATATACGGAAGTGTGGAAATGCACGTTAGTTTTATTCGTATTCACGTCATTCAGTTATGTCTCTGACATTACCCATCCGCCATATCAATATTTATTAGCTGAAACTACGCTTTCAAAGAATATTATATGGACTTTACTCAACACCGAATAAATTCAACAATGCGGTTCTTTTAAAAACCAATAAATTTATCCTAATTAACTGCACATAGATTAAACTGTACAGCATTTCCACTGTCATCATATGAAGCACGCTGCATGCTTATGTTATTAATATACAAACACTTAAAGAACGTCGTAATCACTATAATCAATTTTGTTATTATCTTTACCTTACTATATCATACGATCAAATCAAATCTCAACTTTATCGTAGAGATAATGCGTAGTAAGCATTGTAAATTATTAATATGTAGTCTACATTTGCTCGACGAAATAAATCAATAAATAAATAAATTCCCATCCTGTCTTTTTGTGTTTCTCACATAGAAAGGCTAAACAATCACTGTGAAAACCGACATTTGAACCGAGGCCCGGAGTACCGAATGTCATATACCATTCGACTCAGCTCGATGAACTGATCAAATGTCTGTGTGTGTATGTATGTATGAATGTGTGTATATGACAAATAATGTCACTCGGTTTTTTCAGAGACTGCTAAACCGATTTTGACAGATTTTAGATTTTAGATTCAAATGAAAGGTCTTACGGTCCCATAGATCGCTATTGAATTTTATCCCGATTCGACTTCCGGTGCCGGAATTACGGGGTGATATGCACCAAAAAAATGAAAAAAAAATGTCACTTACTTTTCTCAGGAATGTAGTGACCGACTTTCAAAAATTCAGATTCAAACGAAAGGCCTTATAGACTCATAGATCGCTATTGAAATTTATCTTGATTCGATTTCTGGTTCCAGTATTACAGTGCGATTAGTAAAAATTTTCAATTTCGTGAGTATTTTTTCACAAGCGATGGCGATACGAGGTGCACCTTTTTAATAAATTTACTGGTAAATTCGTAGTGTCAGTAGAATCATAGCACCAGCCATGCACTGGTTCTGTAAACTCTGAATCGGCTGTGAAGTCTGTTGAAACAGAAGGTCAAATTCCACTACAGGAATGTAATATCAAGGCTAGGTAAATTCGTCTAGTTGGCAGATCTTATTAGTTGGTGGATATATAAATCTACTTTGGGACTACTTAAACCGATTTTCACAAATCATTATTCAAATTGAAGCTCTCAGTGTCTTTAACAACACATTGCAATTTTATCTAGATCCGACTTCCGGTTCCGAAATTATAGGACAATGAGTATCGAAACATTTAAACTGTCATACAAAATGATGCAAAATCGGTGTGCATCGGTACGTGCTGGTACGGAAGAAAAACAAAAAGCAATCAATATGGATCACTTTAACTAAATACAAATCGAAAAGGACATCACAGCAACACCATCTCTTGACGGAAAAGGCTATTAGTTCAGTCATGTTTATTAGTTTGCGCTTAGCGTGCACCCAGAAGTGAAATGTCAAAAATATTTGAGCATGATGCTCACATAGAGGTGTGAACATTTTCACATTTAAATGTGTTTTTTTTTCTGGCGAAAGTAAATATCTTTTTAGACCTATCGTCTTCACTTCCAAGAGTTATGAAGTAGTAGTTGACTTTGCTCATGAAAGTTATGAATAGTGCTGAAAAGACGAAACCTATAGGCTGTGAAGACAATGTTTGGCAGATCATTTCTGATATATAGAACAAAACTAAAATGAAATGAACGGAGTATTACAAGTTACTTCGATTGCGATTGTTTTTTCATTGCGTTCATGACATTGCATTTAAATTGGCTGCACATTATCTTTTCTCTCAGGGAAAGTTAGAATGTAAAAGAAAAATGTCATTTTTATAAACTGTCTATGAATTTAAAGTGCATATACTAAGCGATCTGCCTCTTACTGTTAACTATTTTGCGAATAGTTTAAACTTTTAGTCAAAATTTGAAATTTCGATATTTAGTTTCTAAAAAAGTAATTGAATTTCATTCAACAGACGAACCATTCCAAAATTCAACAAATAGAAAGTTTTTTAGCACTGAAAAAATGTTCAAAAGCAAAAAAAAATTCTACTTATTACTTTTACTTCGAATGATAGCTCTCGTTGAGGCGAATTACGGTTCATTCATATACTAAATTGTTTTGTTTTGAAGCATTTATTTAATAAACAATCTGATATTGTATATTTATATCACCGTAACCGTAACTTTTCAAAGAAATTGTAGTACATAATTCGGAAATGTTGGTAAAATTCTGGAACTAACATTAAGATTAATTTGTTTAGTTCTGCGTGCACATATCACAAATATTTATACAAATAGGGATTTAAAACAAAATGTTCTCATCTGAGTTTGTATCACATTGCGATTCTAAACCGTATTTACAGCTTATTTTTTCATGCAGTTTACATCGAAAAATCTTCCATATATTGGGAGTTGTTTGGTTCAGTGTACTGATTGGGGAAACTGTCATATGTTCATTAAAAAAATGTAGTGTATTAGTAACCTTTTTTCCACAGCACTTTACTGTGATGTCCCTCGTGAATCGCAAGAGTGATTCATAATTGATATATAGTATATTTGCTAAGAGTTAAGGAACTATGGAACGCTTGAAACAATTGCCCATTTTGTTTATTCAATAATACAAAAAGAGAAAAAGGTAGAACAATTCTTTTGAAATATCTGTAGATGTAAGTTTGAGGAGGAAAAAAAATTTTATAAATCAAAATTATTTATAATGTCGGACACATTGAGCATGACCCGAGTTGGTTCTCTTTCCGTTCACACGATGTTGTCAGAAGTCTATGTATGAAACATACAAATCAAATACCAAATAAATCTATAGTAATTCAAGGAAATCCGATTCGATAACAAAAAAAAATGCAAATTGGAAACATTATGATACAAAATTGCATAATTTGACTGAACGCTGACATTTTTTTCAGTTTATAACGATTACTTGACTCAAAATTCTATATATCTTGTTACACTAGAAGATAGAAACCCTTCTTAATCCACCTAGTGGTGTGATAATACCTTTCTCTTTCTTCAAAACAGTCTCATAAAAACATTTTTTATCTTTTTATTAAATAGTTTGTGACACTAATTTGGGCTCATTTTTTATACCAATTGATTCAGACTGAATCGAGTAGTTCAGTGTTTATATCCCATAGTAGGCATCATCTTTCCAACCAAGCGCTTGACATTTGCGTTTCCTATTTGTATGAGAAGAGTGATGCTAATCTAAAAAAACCCTTCTTGATCCACTTAGTGGAATTTTCATAGATCTTGAAAAATCACCATGAAATTTTCGAAATCGAAAAAATATGTTTGATGGCAAAAGTCTTAGAATTGCATGAAACGTCGAGATTTAGTGTCATCTAGAAACAAAAAATTTTTTTCGGAAATCGACTTTCTGGGACTTAGAAAAAATACCTAAAGTCCCAGAAAGTCGATTTAAAAAAAATTTTTTTCAGATAATACTAAATCTCGACATTTCATGCAATTTTAAAATTTTTGGCATCAACAAAAATTTTCGATTTTGGAAATTTCATGTACTCCACACAGCCATTTGATCTTTGAACTTGATCAATGGCCCAAAAATAGCTTTTAAACAAGCATAAACTTGTTAAAATCGGTTCAGCCATCTCTGAGAAAATTGAGCGCGTATAAATACCTTCGAAAAGTGCACACACACATACACACACACAGACATTTTCCGATCTCGTCGAACTGAGTCGAATGGTGTATAACACTATGGGTCTCCGAGGCTCCGTTCGAAAGTCGGTTTTTCGAGCAATTCTAATACCTTTGTATAGAGAAAGGCAAAAATGAAACTTGAGACAACACTAACTCAAATATGCAAAATATCAAACAAATTCTGTTCTTAAAACAACTCACAACTCACAAGAGTCTGAAGTAGATGCAGACGTCTCACCGTCAAGACAAACGTTCTGAGAAATGATTGAACATTTTCGCTTCGAATTCACAAAGTTCCTAAAATTTCCTGGGGTTCCTACGTAGGTCCGTTTGAACTCGCATGACGAAAGCTCTACACAAACCGACATTCAATTTGCGATTGAAAAGCGTTCAACTAAGTTCTTCAGTTTTAGAGAAGTTGATACATCTTTTTCTTCATCTTCATAATCGGTTCTGTCAATTTCGAATTTCTAAGTTTGTTTGTAGAAAGTGCAGTCAAGAAAATATCTGCTTATTTTTAAAATGTGGCTTGGGTTGAATCTCTCTCTTTCTATCTGTGATAAACAAATAGTTAGCCATACTGAAAACGTGCAGAATTTCATAAAAATCAGAGTTTGTGAAGTCTGATGACATTTTTTTTTTTTTTTTATATAACTATTTATTGGAATATGAGTTAAAATTAAATTATTAAGATTTAAATTGGGTGTTCAGCCACAAGTGGTGACTTTTCAGCCTTGTTATTTATATATATATATATATATATATATATATATATATATATATATATATATATATATATATATATATATATATATATATATATATATATATATATATATATATATATATATATATATATATATATGATTTGGTTATTACCATGAAGACATCATTTGCTTCCGCAATTCTGAGATTTTTGTGTAGGGAAAATTCTAAACCTACTTGTATTGTGTAATGGGGAAAAGGAACTTATATACTAACTTACTAACTAATACAGAGAGCGAATCGATTCAATTGAAGATTGCATCGATTTTTGTCGGAATTTGCTTATAATATTATGTGACATTACATCTAATGGTTCTATATTTGTGAGTCTGTGTAACTCATTTGTATTAAACCAGGGAGGACGCTTAAGAATCATTTTCAGAATTTTATTCTGAATCCTTTGAAGCGTTTTCTTCCTGGTGGAACAATAGCTTGACCAAATTGGTACCGCATAAAGCATGGCTGGTCTGAAAATTTGTTTATAAATTAACAATTTGTGTTTTAGACAGAGCTTAGAATTTCTGTTTATAAGAGGATATAAACATTTAATATATTTATTACACTTTGCCTGGATTCCTTCAATGTGATCCTTGAAAGTGAGTTTTTTGTCATACGTTAAACCTAAGTATTTAGCTTGATCTGACCATGTCAATTCCAAGCCATTCAATTTGAGAATGTGATTATTGTTTGGTTTAAGAAAAAAACTCTTGGCTTGTGAGGAAAGATAATTAATTGCGTTTTTGCTGCATTTGGTTTAATTTTCCATTTTGACAGATAATCACTGAAAATATTTAAACTTCTTTGTAGGCGACTGCAGATCACTCTTAGATTTCTACCCGTGGCTAACAGACTTGTGTCGTCACAGAATAGCGATTTCTGACAACCAACGGGTAGATTTGGAAGATCAGAAGTGAAAATATTATACAAGATCGGAGCTACACTGGAACCCTGCGGAACACCGGCTCGTACGGGTAGCAATTCAGATTTAAAATTCTGATAGCTAACCTGAAGAGTACGATCAGTTAAATAATTTTGAATCATTTTGATCAAATAAATAGGAAACTGGAAATCAGACATTTTTGCCATTAAACCTTTGTGCCAAACACTGTCGAATGCTTTTTCTATGTCTAGAAGAGCAACTCCAGTGGATAACCCAGAAGATTTATTTGATTTTATCATGTTCGTTACTCTGACAAGTTGATGAGTAGTTGAATGTTCATGACGAAATCCAAACTGCTCTGGTAAAAAAATTGAATTCTCATTTATATGAGTCATCATTCTCAACAAGATAATTTTTTCAAAAAGTTTACTGATAGAAGAAAGTAAGCTAATTGGGCGATAACTTGATGTTTCTGCTGGGTTTTTATCAGGTTTTAGGATAGGAATTACTTTAGCGTTTTTCCATCTCACAACAACGGACTCACAACGTTTAAATTAAAATTGTGGACACTCTCGAACTGCTGAGCAAGTTTTTGAGCTTTTTCACCATTTGTAAGAAGTATTTGATTTCCTTCCTTGAGAGCAGGAATTGGTTTCTGAGGTTTCTTAAGAACCTTAGAAAGTTTCCAGAAAGGTTTAGAATATGGTTTAATTTGTTCAACTTCTTTAGCGAAATTTTCATTTCGCAAAAGAGTAAATCTATGTTTAATTTCTTTTTGTAAATCCTTAACTATGTTTTTCATAGCAGGATCACGAGAACGTTGATATTGTCGTCGACGAACATTCTTCAACCGAATGAGCAGTTGAAGATTGTCATCGATGATAGGAGAATTTAATTTAGTTTGAGCCCTGGGAACTGAAAGATTTCTAGCTTCGATAATATAATGATTCAAATTATCAATTGCTGTGTCGATGTCCGCAGAATTTTCTAAAATAGTTTCATGATCCACATGATTTTCAATGTGAGATCTGTAATACAACCAATTAGCTCTATGATAGTTGAAAATAGAACTAATTGGATTAATTATAGCTTCGTTGGAAAGTCTGAATGTTACAGGAAGATGATCTGAGTCAAAGTCAGCATGAGTAATCGGTTCACTACAAATGTGACTTTGATCTGTTAGAACCAGATCAATTGTAGACGGGTTTTTTCACGGAAGAGAAACAAGTCGGATTACTGGGATGAAGAACTGTGAAGTAACCAGCTGAGAGTTGATTATAAAGTATTTTACCATTACTGTTATTTTGCCTACAATTCCACTGGACATGCTTAGCATTTAAGTCCCCTATTACGAAAAATTTCGATCGATATCTTGTAAGTTTTTGCAAATCGCCTTTAAAGAAATTTAATTGTTCGCCGGTGCATTGGAATGGCAAATATGCTCCAGCGATGAAATAAATTCCATGAATGGTTTCAACTTCGATTCCCAAGCTTTCAATAACTTTAGTATTGAAAGAAGGTAAAATTCGATGTTTAATTTGCCGTTGGACAAAATGGCAACACCACCACCCATTCCAGTAAACCTGTCAAATCGATGAACCACATAATGTGGATTACTTTTCAATTTTACATTTGGTTTAAGAAAAGTTTCTGTCACAATGGCAATATGAATTTTGTGAACTTTGAGAAAATTATAAAATTCATCTTCACTCGATTTCAAAGATCGAGCATTCCAATTTAAAATATTCAAATAACTATCTAACATCACTGTTAAATTTTAAATTCATTATAATATTATTTGCAAATTTCCATCCGATTTGAAATGCTTCAAAAAGTGATGAAGTCGAATTCATTTGGATGATCATTTGAAAAAGTTGATCTTGTAGGTAGATCATTTTATTTTCAGTTATATCGCCTAAATCGACTTCATTTAAAGAAGCGAATGGCATTGAAGGAATATTTGTAGGTAGACTGCCATTAGAAGAAGATGATTTGGCCGGTCTACCTATTAATAAATTGTTTTCGTTAGAAGAAGAACTGCAAGGCGGTCCTGTGTTTTGATTATTTACATTAGAAGAAATAGGTGATAGATTTCTACCTAATATACCAGCATAACTGACATAAGAAGAAGATGATGACGAGGTCGATCTACCTGTCAATAAATTGTTTTCGTTAGAAGACGAATTGGCAGGCGTACCTGTTTTTTGTTTCGAAGAAATCAGTGCCTTAGAAAAATTAGGCGTGGCATTTGTAACGGTTTTTTGATTTTCAGGTATGTTCTGTAAATTTAAGGTCGTTGATTTGACTTGTTGTCGAAGCGAACGAGCGTTTAAATTTTTTTCCCTGACAGGACATTTCAAATAATTGGATTTATGATTTCCATTGCAATTTGAACATGAAAATTTATCAGTGGTTTCATTCATTGAACAAACGTCTTTCGAATGCGATTTACCACAATTCAAACACCGTATATCCATATGACAATTTTTGGTTCCATGACCGAAGCCTTGGCAACGACGACATTGCGTTAAGTTTGCAATACGATTATGCCGTTTATAATGTTCCCAATGAATTTTATTGTGGGAAATGAAACGTACTTTTTCTAAAGTTTTCAAATTGTTTACATCACTTCGATTGAAGTGTATTAGGTAAAGTTCATGGGAAATTCCAGAGCGTGGTTTAGAAGTACCATTCGCTCTTTTTTTCATAAGTATTACTTGGGAAGGGGCAAAACCAAGCAATTCTTTTAGTTCATTTTTAATTTCATCAATACTTTGATCATTTGATAATCCTTTCAAGACAGCCTTGAAGGGTCTGTCTGATTTTATATCATATGAATAAAATTTATGAAGTTTTTCGGACAAATATCGAATAAGACGTTCGTAATCTTCCAATCCATCCACCAAGACTCGACATTCTCCTCTTCGTCCGATTTGAAATGAGACTTTTACTTCCGGGAGAAAAGTAGAAAGCTCAGTACGGAATGCTTTGAAGTCGGAAATCATCACCGTCACTGGTGGCATAGATTGATGTTTTTTCCCAGAACGACAAGCGTCCATTTTGGGAATTTTTGAAGAATTTTCTTCTATGTCGCTACAATCGGATTCAGGAAGAATCTCGTAAATATTGTTAGACGGCATAGGATCAACGGAAGGGAAATCCGTCCGTTGTCTTTTATTTTTACATTCAGATTCTATAAGATCGTGAATGTTATTAGAAAAATGTTGAATAACGGATTGTGATTTATTCCGTATTGAATTATTTTTAGCCTTAGGCTTGTTGCCTTTCCGGTTGGACGCAGGCATTTTTGAAATTAATGAAATTTTAAATTAAATTAACTAGGCTAAATTAGTCTTCGATTAGACTCCTAGCTAGCCTTAAAAAAGGCTGATTAATTTCTTAGTCACTCTCATATCACTCTTTGTATCACTTAGTCACTTAGTTAGTGATTAAGGTAGCCTTGAAAAAGACTGATGCCTTGAATCAATGAAACTCTAGGTAGCCAGAAAAAAAAATTCCAAGAGCCAAGAGCTATACGCGTGCAGTGCGAACGACTGTTCAACACCGACCTAAGTCTGATGACTTGCTACCCGTTTCTGTGGGATAGCTCAGTCGTATTAACATTCTAGTGTAGGAATACTACTGATCGAAAGTGACATGTGACATCTCTTTATTTTTGAACCACCCAAGAACCACGAATGGAATGCAATTGCACAATCAAACAGATGCAGTTCGAACAAAATCCGTAGTTCGTGAATTCGCTCGTCGAGTTATTTTATTGCATCGTCTTGGTGCAATACTTGTTCGATTAAAATTACGCGTGGGAGATTGGGACTTTTTGTTCGACTGATTCCGTTCGGACTGTCAGCTAAAGTCATTTCGCTTTGATAGCATTCGATTGGTTGACAGCCAACAAAATAAAAACAGGCGAATGTATGTCAACGCTCTGAAAACCTGTTTAAAAGTTTTCTGTTTTTTTTTTTTCAAATTGATCATAAATGACAAAGTGCAGCCAAAACTCAATAATCTCACCACAATCGGTGAATTTGTTGGTGACATGAAACGCTTTGGGTTCATACCTGCGCAAAAGCAATTCGGTCGTACTAATTACATTGCGACCCGAAGCTACCCGCCAAACGGTGCGATGGTTTATGACAAGCCGCACCGATTTTGTTCGATTGTCGAAACAATCGAAGATTTCGGCTCTCATCGACCGCAGGAACCGAGACTCGAGCGGGGCAATTTAAATATTCGTTTCGGTTCGTTTCGCTCCGTCGTCCGTCCGGATGGACGTCGTTTCCAAAATTTATCTTATAAATATTAAATCCCCACCGCGTTCCACACTGCCTCTTCACCGCACCCATCGAATCCACGGAATATACGACACGGCTTGACTTGAGAGGTTTCCACCCAGGCTTAGGTGGTGACCGTCGTCTCTGCCATGTCGTTCGGTCGTCGAGGGCATAATATTGTAATCGCCTATGCTAAGCTGAATTTTTCATAATAATCCATACATATTTTACGATAAACTGTACCACGTTGAGCACTGCTCGGGATAACTGTGCATATCCGGTACGGACACGAAGCAGGGGAGTTGGGTTTGGGGGCGAAATTATTATTATATGTATTTTTTTCTCCTCTATTACCATTTCGGAGCTGGATCCTTGCTGGCTGGACCAAAAGGGCGGTCTGTGAGCGCAGAAAGAAAAAAAACAAAAGAACACCAAGCTGTAAAGATGAAATTTATACTTGTTCCTGGCCAACAACTGGTAACCGGAGCGGCATCCAGCGAGCGTACCTACGACACACGTGGACGGTCCGAACTGCGGATTTACACACACACTATACCGAACTTGTTGGCGGACCGGGGGAAAAAGATGATACTATTCACAAATATTTCTAGCTTTTAATGCTTGTGCTTGCATTCGTCCCATCCATGGGGGGTTTCGGTGGATGTTTATGCAGAGTTGTTTGCTGGCGGGAAGGACCTTGGCAGCGTAATCAGGGAATTGGATTCGGTGGGTTACTTCGGAGATGTTGTTGTGTCAAAAGGCAGCTTAGTCATAATCATGATTCCCTATATTATGGTTTTGGTTTGAAAAGGTTGCGGTTCGTCAAATATCCCTAAATCATAATGCTTTACTTCGCTCTTTACCCCAAAACATACGCACAACTGCGGATATGCTGTCTATTGTTTTTGCTTGGCCAGATAGTGGCTGACCACGGAAATGAGCCGGACCGGATTAGAGGGCATGAAGCATCGGGTCGCTTGCTCTTCGTCGTTTATACAAAAAGGTTGGGTAGTTCTTCGGAGAACTATGGGACTCTCCACACAAAAGATGTTCAGATTAAGTTGAATCGCCGCAATACGGACGGAACATGGAGCGAAGGTTTATCTCTTTTTTTTCTCTTCGGTCACCGGTTCGTTACGATTATTGCTTTGCATCGCCCGAATACGATGGCGTGCGCAAGAAGCGCCATTTCCATTGATTAGAATAAACATGCATAACGTTTTGTTGCTTGCTCGTTCCGACAGTCGTACAGCAGCACGTAGCTCACGAATTGCTTTTACCGGAGCTGCAAAATTTCACGCTCTTGGTTGCAAATCCGAATGAATGGTTACTTAAAGGCACGATAATGACACCTGAATAATGGGGCAATTATTTCACTTCCCCTTGCAACTTTCTAATGAGCGATTAGTTTGTTCTTCTGCTGGGGAGCAGTAACTTTGTGGACATGAGCCTACAGTACGGCACCGCTGTGATAGCATCCATCAATTCGCGCGGTTGAGCTGGCCACGGGTTGGTGATGATGTTCACCGTTGATGGGTTCCGCTGGCATGCCCACGAAAAAGGCAGTCAGTCAGCAGCAGCAGTTGGGTGATGATTGTTGAAATTGCAACAATTTAGCTTCATCCCGGCTTACCGGTTTGTGTTTGCCAGGCTTGCCACTTTGGGCTACGCATAACTGCCCGGGATTAAGTGGAACCTCGCACGGGGGAGCGAGCAACGAATCCCGGTTGGAGATTTTAATGATAATAATAAGCCAAGAGGATACCGGTCGGTATGTGGGTGGTAACGGTGGAAGAGATTGATGATTTCGTTTTTCTTTTTTTTTTTTTGCTAGATGGCTCATGGTGTGAAATGACCACCTGCTGAAAATATGTGTTCTGCTGATGGCGCGCAGCAACACCGTACGTGTTTTTTTATTTATATATTTGGGCAATGGCCCCAGCAATAGCGGAAGCAACAAATTAGTCTCCAATTAGATTGTTGTGGCAATCCCGGCAAATTATACAACTTATTCAAATTTTGTGCGGGAAATTTCGTTTGTAATAAGTTGAAAAAGGAAATTGCTGCCGTTTATTTCCCGGCGAAGCTTGATGGATGGAACCGTTTTTATTTTTCGGTGCTCGGTAGTAAAAATTTACAGGTCATTAAATCGACGATTTGGGAGGACGAAAAACTGTAAACTGAGTTTGATGCCTGTTACGGTAAACTTATTATTCCATAACAAAACGTCGAGATCCGTTCATGGACTAATTTCGAATATGTTGGATTTGTTTGAAAATAATCGAAACAATATTAGTATCTGAATTGCTCTCGTTTGGATTTCAATCCCTCAGTAGAGTGACTGAACACTACTTGAAGCAATATTAGACGTAAAATTGATCCAAATTCAAATTACTTGTTTTTCAACTGCACCAAAATCAACACAATACCAATTTAAACCAATCAGTTTCTACTTTTACTAATCTCGAAATCTGCAAAGACAGTCACAAATCACCTACAGTTTTGATTTTAATCATTAAAAAAATAGAGCTACAGCAAAAGAAATTAAAATTTAGCTAAAAAAAAGAAATAGTAAGGATTTTGATATTGAGATACAATCAAACAAAACTTGAAGCTCAATATATGTCCAATTTCGATGTGAAAGTTATTAAATAACATTCATTTCGATTAGCAGTGTCTCCTACTGTACATTAAGTTTAGTACGAAATCCTTATGTACGTGCCAAAAAAGTGCGTGTATCACTAAGCATTGAATTCGGAAAAACATGTCGCAGTACGGAGAGATTCTTTCCATATAAGGGGAAGCGTGGAAGTAGTTTCCTGGTGTCTGAAATGACATGCTTGTATCACGTATGCGATTTCATAAAACTGTTCCTTTTTTGTGACATTTGGTCAGGACGGAAGGTGTCTTTGTAAATCGCTGACATTTGTTTTGAATATTTAGGTATCAGATTTTCTGTGTTTCACAGAAACTTGTTCTGTGTCTTAGCGTAAAATTTTGTCAAGAATAATTCTTTGAGAATTTTGGATGCCCTGTAAAGGACCGTTTACTTGATTAGTACTGGTGATGAAAGATGCTGATCATGTTCAACCAGCATTTTTCTTGAATATGAAGAAACGACGGATTTTCGATGAAGCGAAGCGAACGTCGCACAAAACAAATCCACAAACGGTTCAACTGCTGATGTGCATAGTAACCTTCTTAACAGTATTATCGAATCGCACCGAGTGCAACTTGATTCGGTACTGATTCGTGATTTGTGAAGAGGCCAATTAACACGCGAATACACACATTAAAAAACGAAATTTCTATGAAAACCGTAATCCCTTGCGCGAGGTGAGCGGTGCATAAAATTAACCCGCAGAAGGTCTACTTGCAGGTGAGCACAGCAACATTTTCTAAAGCATTTTCAAACTGAACAGAGCGCAATCGATACTTTTTTTCTCCTTTATGGGCTACTCTGGCCGAGGGGGATGAACGGAGCGCAATCGATAATGATTCTAAATGCGACCACACACATTGAAGAGTGGAATTCAAATGAAATTCGTGAACTTATGGATACGAAATTGTCGCCTCTGTTAGAATAATGATAATGATAATGGTTGGAAAAATTAGACGTGCTCAATTGAAATTTCGACTACCTAGTATCTAAAATATATAATATTTCAAGGGAAAAAAGCTTAGTTTTTTTACCTCCAGATCTATGCTAAGTGCATATACCCACTTTCAAATTTTGTTTTACATTTCGGCTTTAACTCATCAGTTCGTAGCAGATTATGTTGAACTGCTAGCGCGACGTGGCGGCTCACCATAAACCGCAAGGCAGACGTAAAGTTAATGCTATTTGCAAAAAAACTTTTGCCATATGGCATATGTGTAATGTCTAAACTGACGTCTCGGGCAAAACAAGCTTCCGCTAACTAGCCGTACAGATTTTGATAATTTCAAGGGAAAAAATCTTAGTTTTTTACCCCCAAATTTATGCTAGGTGCACATACCCTTTTTCAAACTTTGTTTTACGTTTCGTCTTCTACTCATCAATGCGTAGCAGTTTATGTTGAACTGCTAGTGCGACTTGGTGGCTCAACATAAACCGCTAGATTGAACCACCAAGTCGCGCTAGCAGCTCAATATAAACTGCTACGCGCTGATGAGTCAAAGACGAAACGTGAAACAAAGTTTCAAATATATAGCTTTATCTACTCGAATCGGTGTAATGCAATCGAAAATCTCTTTCAAATTGGTTGTGCTGTAGCTGTTTAAAATCTTTTGAATTCACACTTCTATATAGAAAACAAAGACGTAGTCCCACGTCAAAACTCTTTATGGCCATACCGATCATCATGGCCATTTCGGTTGGACCGCCAAATTTAGATTTAAAAGAATGGTATTATGATCCCATAGATTTCTGCCCAAAGATTGCTATTGAATCTCATTCGGGTCTGAATTTCGGTTACAGAATATTAGGGAATGAGTGCTCAAAACTTTCAAAACCGTTATACGAGGATTACTAAATATGTTTTGAGATATGCAATGCTTGTTTTTTCATACATCGAATTTGACAAGAGTCCTCGTATAGCATAGCGGAGTGTTTTATGCGTTTTCAGAACACATTGCCATTCGAGTCTACTTATGCCATTTATACTATTCATATTAATTTTTTAAGAATATAATACTAAGAAATTGTTCGTGGCATGATTTATTACGTCAGTGGCTCTGGTTTATCTCCGTTGTTGCTCCGATACCGAAACGAAATTCATTCAACTTTTGGCGATGAAGCACCCTGTAGCGATGGTTTCCCAAATTCAACCGTGGTTATCGTACGTCGCAAAATGAATTTCGTGATGAAAATCAGCACTTGTGAAAAAATTGCTGCTGTGCGTTTTGTGAAATTTGACCTGCTGTTTCAACGGACTTCATAGCGTACAGAACTATTGCTTGACTGGTGCTACTATTTCACTGACACTAAGAATCTAACAGATCGGCTGAAAAGTTCGTATCGTTTCTATGAGAGGGCGCCACTAGAATTAAATCCATACCATTTTCAGTTAGTACCAACCTTCAAAAGATACGTGTATAAATTTGACAGCTGTCTGATTATTAGTTTGTGAGATATTGCATTTTGAGTGAAGCTACTTTTGTTATTGTAAAAAAAATGGGAAAAAAGGAATTTCGTGTGTTGATGAAACACTACTTTTGATGAAAAAAAGTGCCGACGATACCAAAAAATGGCTTGATGAGTGTTATCCAGACTCTGCACCGGGCGAAGCAACAATTCGTAAGTGGTTTGCAAAATTTCGTACTGGTCATATGAGCACCGAAGACGATGAACGCAGTGGACGTCCAAAAGAGGCTGTTACCGATAAAAACGTGAAAAAAATCCACAAAATGATTTTCAATAACCGTAAAGTGAAGTTGATCGAGATGGCTGACACCCTAGAGATATCAAAGGAACGTGTTGGACATATTATTCACGAATATTTGGATATGAGAAAGCTTTGTGCAAAATGGGTGCCGCGTGAGTTCACAATCGATCAAAAACAACAACGAATTGATGATTCTGAGCAGTGTGAAATTGAACGAATTGGGCTTCGAATTGCTCCCTCATCCACCGTATTCTCCAGATTTGGCCCCCAGTGACATTTTCCTGTTCTCAGACCTCAAGAGAATGCTCGCTGGTAAAAAATTCAGAAGCAATGAAGAGGTAATCGCTGAAACTGAGGCCTATTTTGAGGCAAAGGACAAATCGTACTACAAAAATGGTATCGAAAAGGTGGAAGATCGCTATAATCGCTGTATCGTCTCTGATGGCAATTATGTGGAATAATAAAAAAGAATTTTGGTAAAAAAATGTGTGTTTCTATTAAACGATACGAACTTTTCAGCCGAACTGTTATCCAGGTCGGAGCTCGATCATTCGACAACTGGTTTGTACGACCAGTGTTATATGCATTAAACCACTAACTAGGGATGTTTAAGGATAAAACCGGGGTTAAATAAACGACATAATAATACAATTTCCATTCCATATGATACATAAGCCGAAAAGGGAAACAAATTTTTTCAAATGTGTTCACCGGATAAACGATAGGAAACGAAATATGTTTTTCACGTCAAAACACAACATTTTAAAAATTTTTGTATGGGTTGGCTGAGTTTTGAAGCTATTTTTTAAACTTAAAAAAAATACGAGACTACGTAAACTTTGAGCATAACGCCCTCACAACCATCCTCCCCCGTATACTAACGAAACCTTTTATTGGGGGAAATTCTACTGATTGTTCTATTTGTTCGTTAAGACGTATGTCGCCGTAAACTTAGTTTAACTTCTATATATATTCAACGCACAAAAATTATTGACGAACGAAATGACAAAATGAAAACTTGGAAATAAATTTATCCCAGAGACAGGATTCGAAACCGAAATATTCTCCTATCCGGGGTAAACCGAGAATTGGTTTGATGCCGAATGTCTTAGAAATGCATGATTTTTTTCCGAGAAAACACCAAACCTCGACGTTTCATGCAATTCGAAGACATTTGGCCTCAACAAAAATGTTCTATTTCGCAAATTTCATGTACGGTGATGGTGATTTTCAAGCCGTGCGGCATCACTTACCCATATCCGATTTAACTCAAATTTTGGACAGGGACTTTGTTTTTGAAATGCTTAAACTTTTGAGCACTACTGCTTTACGAAATTAGAGATGACCCAAATTCCACCTTCAAGAGCCCCACTTTTGGCTAAATTGTCGGCTCTTTCATTATCTGGAATGGAGCAATGAGCATCAGCTCATAGTGATTCGATATCTATTATCCAATATGTCGTTCAGATACTGTTTTATTTTGCCCAAGAAAAACGATCAATTCTTGCCAGCCATGTTTGAGTGAAAGGCTTCAATTGCGCTCAGACTATCTGTGAATAATAAATAATACACTGAAGTCTTTTTTATGCGAGTTAACGTACCGCATAAAAAACCCACATAACTCTGAAAATTCGCATAAAAAACGCATAACTCTGAAAATTTGTATAAAAAAAGTCGCATAAAAATACCGCATAAAAAAGACCTTAGTGTACTTTGAAGATAATATGACGATTACCCTCAAGCTAGAATGAACTGCTTCCAAACATTACTGTTAGAATACCAAACCCGGTTGCCACTTCGATTTACGATCTGTCCGTGTAAAATATTTTCAATATGCCTGAACTTACTTGAAAATGTTTTTGGGATTTCTATCAAGTGTAGGTGATCCGGGAGTTGAGTCAGGGATATTTAGGATGCTGTCACGGATAGGAATATATCTTGAAGGGTGGATTTCCTGTGACAGTTGGTTAAAATATACTGTCATAAATCCTGTTTGAGAATGAAGCTCGGCTAGTCTTCCGGAGTTACTAATAACCAGGGGATTCACATTGCCGTTTCAACCTTCCGAGCGAACGGACGTGATTTGGATTTACTGCGAAAGCATTGAAAACCAGTTGTGTGTGTGTGATAAAGTGGTCGGACGATCGAAACGATATTGTGTGATAGACAATAGTGCTTTTTCCTCTGAGAGGTTTTTTTCGCATTTTATAATAGAACAGTGCCTTATTGTGAGCGGTGGATCGAAACGGTACCGTTAGCCGGTTATTGTTTCGGCGATCAAGGCCAAGTGTGCGGATTATAAATAAGTGTGCTTTTTCCTCTCGGAGGTTTTTTGCACATCATCAAAGCGGCGATACGCCGACCGACGAAGACCAGCTTGGTGTCCCCCGTTGGATCTTAAGATAAGTACCGTTACTTCGATTATTCGTTTTTGACCATTATATTTCCCTCCGAATTACTTGTTTCTGCGCGGAAGTAGTTCCGCGACATGTCTAATTTAAGTCCTGGCCCCCCCGCTCCCGATGTTCAAATGGAGACTTCCCTTGTCTGTAAAATGTCCCGCATAAAGAGCTATCCTGATGGGCTCGCACTACCGGCCGGGCCTTACGCGGTCTATTTCCGGACCAAATCAAGAGAAAAAAATTTAAATATTTTAAAAATATCGCGAGACCTGTTTTCGCGATATAATACTATAAAAAGTATTGATAGAATACGGCCAGACAAGCTCAGGGTCCTGTTTACCAGCTCTAAACAGGCTAATGAGCTGGTTCAAAAGGATCCCTTTACGCAGGAGTACCGCGTCTACGTGCCCGCTCGCGAAGTAGAAATCGACGGTGTGGTCACCGATGCGAGTTTGACTTGCGACGATATTCTTAAGTACGGGGCGGGTTGTTTTAAAGACCCCTCACTTAAGAATGTCAAGATACTGGATTGCAAGCGATTGCATTCAGTATCGATCGCAGGGGATGGAACAAAGTCTTATCCCCAATCAGACTCTTATCGTGTGACCTTCGCCGGCACTACTTTGCCCAACTACATCCTCTTGGACCGGGTTCGTTTGCCTGTTCGTTTATTTGTACCCCGGATAATGAATTGTACCAATTGCAAACAACTGGGGCATACAGCTACCCATTGCAGCAATAAGCCACGTTGTGCTAACTGTGGGGAAGCTCATGCGGACGGCTCTTGCGGTAAGGATGCTGAAAAGTGTCTCTACTGTAAGGAGGGTCCACATGACCTCTCTGATTGTCCCGCTTACAAACTGCGAGGTGATCGAATGAAGCGTTCCCTAAAGGAGCACTCCAAGCGTTCCTTCGCAGAGATGCTTAAAAGTGCCACCCCTCCTAAACAGACAACGAATCCATATGCCTGCTTGTCGACTGACGAGAGCGATTCTGACGACCCTTTGGAAGGTCCATCTTCAGCGGTCCCTCATAGCTGTAGGAAAAGAATGAATAAATCTTCTCATAAGCTACCTAGTAAGGGTTCGAAGGTGTCTTCCGAAGGGCTTCGAAAAGTTACAGCTAACGGGAATCGGGAAAAATCACCAAAGCAAAAAGCTCCTGGTCTCGGAAAACTCAATTCCGAGATGGAATTCCCACCACTTCCAGGGACTACAAAATCCCCAAGCGTCCCTAAAAATCCACCAGAGAACCAACTAGGTGCTAGACTTATCAAGTTTTCTGATGTTGTGGACTGGATTTTTACAACTTTCAATATTTCAGACCCTCCTAGAAGCATTTTAATTGCTTTCATGCCTACAGTAAAAACATATTTGAAGCAGTTGACTGCAAATTGGCCCCTTCTTTCAGCGATTGTATCTTTCGATGGCTAAATCATCCACCGAGGTCACGGATCTAATCACTGTTTTACAGTGGAATTGTAGAAGTATTATCCCAAAAATAGATTCATTTAAATTTCTAGTAAATAATCTGAAATGTGACGCATTTGCATTGTGCGAAACTTGGTTAACTTCTGAAATACCCTTAAACTCCCACAATTTTAACATTATTCGCCTGGATCGAGATGATCCCTACGGAGGAGTACTTTTAAGGATCAAAAAGTGCTATTCTTTTTATCGAATTAACCTCCCCTCGATACCAGGTATTGAAGTTGTCGCATGTCATGTTACAATCAAAGGTAAGGACCTTTGTATTGCTTCCATCTACATTCCCCCAAGAGCCTCGGTTGGGCATCGGCGACTCAGTGATATCATTGAGCTCCTTCCCGCACCGACGTTGGTTTTGGGAGACTTTAACTCACACGGTACGGGATGGGGCTGTCTTCACGATGATAACAGATCAGCTATGATCCATGATATCTGCGATAACTTCAATATGACAATATTGAATACGGGAGAAATGACACGGATTCCTGCACCACCAGCAAGACCAAGTGCGCTGGATTTATCCCTTTGCTCGACATCGCTACGGTTGGATTGCACGTGGGAGGTAATTCCTGATCCCCACGGTAGCGATCACCTACCGATCGTAATATCAATCACCAGCGGCTCAAAACCATCGAAGACAATCAATGTTTCGTACGACCTCACACGAAATATTGATTGGAATAGCTATGCGACCTCGATATCTGAGAAACTTGAAAGAACTCAACAATTTCCTCCGGAGGAAGAGTACACGTTTTTGGCTGGCTTGATTCTCGACACCGCGACTCAAGCTCAGACGAAACGTGTACCCGGCGCGAAAACTAACATCCGTCCTCCCAACCCGTGGTGGGACAAAGAGTGCACAAATTTAAACGCGGAGAGAGCCTCCGCGTATAAAATATTCAGAAAAAATGGAACACCTGATAATTACCGGAATTACGCGGCGTTAGACGTTAAAACTAAGAACTTGATTAGAGCCAAGAAACGCGGTTACTGGCGTCGGTTTATAGACGGCTTAACGAAAGAAACATCTATGAGCACTCTTTGGAACACAGCGCGACCAATGCGCAATCATAACACCACGAATGAAAGCGAGGAATATTCCAACCGCTGGATACTCGATTTCGCTAAAAAAGTATGCCCAGACTCTGTACCGGAACAGAAGATCACCCGCGCCGCGACACCAAACACAAACGAAACACCGTTTTCGATGGTAGAGCTCTCACTTGCACTCTTGTCATGTAACAATAAAGCCCCGGGATTAGACAGAATAAAATTCAACTTGTTGAAAAATCTGCCTGACCCCGCCAAAAGGCGCTTGTTGAGTTTATTCAATAAGTTCCTTGAGGGCAACATTGTTCCACATGACTGGAGACAAGTGAAAGTGATCGCCATTCAAAAACCAGGAAAATCAGCCACCGATCACAATTCGTATCGGCCGATTGCTATGCTTTCCTGTATCCGGAAATTGTTCGAAAAAATGATTCTCTTCCGTCTAGACAATTGGGTCGAAACTAATGGCTTACTTTCAGATACACAATTTGGTTTCCGCAGAGGCAAAGGAACGAACGATTGTTTGGCGTTGCTCTCAACCGAAATTCAAATGGCATTTGCTCGTAAGGAACAAATGGCGTCAGTTTTCCTAGACATCAAGGGGACTTTTGACTCAGTTTCCATAAACATCCTATCTGAGAAGCTGCATCAGCATGGTCTTTCGCCAGTTTTGAACAACTTTTTACATAATCTATTGTCTGAGAAACATATGTATTTCGCGCATGGTGATTTGTCGACAATACGATTCAGTTACATGGGTCTTCCTCAGGGCTCATGCTTAAGCCCCCTTTTATACAATTTTTACGTAAACGACATCGATAAATGTATCAACACATCTTGCACGCTAAGACAACTTGCCGATGACAGCGTTGTGTCTATTATAGGACCCAAAGCTGGCGATCTGCAAGGGCCGTTACAAGATACTCTTGCCAACTTATCCACATGGGCTCTTCAAATGGGTATCGAGTTCTCTACGGAGAAAACTGAGCTGGTTGTATTTTCAAGGAAGCGAGAACCAGCACAACTACAGCTTCAACTAGGGGGTGAAAACATAGCTCAGGTCTTCACATTTAAATATCTCGGGGTCTGGTTCGACTCCAAAGGCACATGGGGATGTCACATTAGGTATATGAAATGAAAATGCCAACAAAGAATCAACTTTCTTCGTACAATAACCGGATCGTGGTGGGGTGCCCATTCAGGAGACCTGATCAGGCTGTACCAAACAACGATATTGTCCGTGATGGAATACGGATGCTTTTGCTTCCGATCCGCGGCGAACACTCATTTCATCAAGCTGGAAAGAATTCAGTATCGTTGTTTGCGTATTGCCTTGGGTTGCATGCAATCGACTCATACGATGAGCCTCGAAGTGCTGGCGGGCGTTCTCCCATTGAAAAACCGGTTCTGGGATCTCTCATATCGTTTACTCATTCGATGCGACATTTTGAATCCTCTGGTGATTGAAAATTTCGAAAGGTTAGTTGAGCTCAATTATCAAACCCGTTTTATGTCCTTGTATTTTGATTACATGGCTCAGAATATTAATCCTTCTTCGTTTGTTTCCAATCGTGCTCATTTCTTGGATACTTCTGATTCTACTGTGTTTTTCGACACATCCATGAGAGAAGAAATTCGTGGAATCCCGGATCACGTGCGCCCTCAAGTGGCCCCAAATATTTTTTATAATAAATTTAGAACAGTCAACTGTGAAAAGGTGTTTTACACTGACGGATCAAACATCAACGAGTCCACAGGCTTCGGTATCTTCAATCAAAACATCACCGCTTCGTACAAACTCAGTGATCCGGCTTCAGTTTACGTCGCAGAATTAGCTGCTATTCAGTACACCCTCGAGATCATTGAAACCTCGCCCAAAGACCATTACTTCATTGTCACGGACAGTCTAAGCTCAATAGAAGCTCTCCGGGCAATGAAGCCAGGAAAGTACCCCCCTTATTTTCTGGGGAAAATACGGGAACACTTGAGAACTTTATCTGAACGGTCTTATTCAATATCGTTAGTCTGGGTCCCTTCGCATTGTTCCATTCCGGGAAATGATAAGGCAGACTCATTGGCTAAGGTGGGCGCATTAGAAGGTGATATTTATGAAAGACCAATCTGCTTCAATGAATTTTTCAGTATTTCTCGTCAGAAAACTCTTGAAAGTTGGCAAACTTCATGGACGAATGACGAACTGGGACGATGGCTACACTCCATTATTCCTAAGGTATCAACGAAACCGTGGTTCAAGGGGATGAACGTGAGTCGTGATTTCATTCGCGTTATGTCACGGCTCATGTCAAATCACTATACATTCAACGCACATCTCCGGCGTATCGGGATCGTGGAGAACGGGCTCTGCACCTGTGGCGACGGTTATCAGGACATCGAGCATGTCGTGTGGTCGTGCGTAGAGTATCGCGACGCCAGGTCGAAGCTACTGGAATCCCTCAGGGCCCGAGGTAGACCGCCTGAAGTTCCGGTTCGGGATGTGTTGGCGAGTCGGGATAGCTCATATATGCTTCAGATATACGAGTTTCTCAAACACATTAATATACAAGTGTAATCTGTTACATCTGGCTTAGAAAGTTCCTCCTATTTATCGACGTTGTTTCAACTGTGGCTAAGAATAATCTTCACCTGCAGGTTCGACACTAACTTCCGCCGATTATCTCGATTCCTCATCTGTCCACCATCTTCATCGGAACTAACAAGATCTTTGTGCTGTCACTAACCTTTTCGCTTCCCCCCTCCCCGTCTCTTCACCATCTCGATGTCAACTAATTAGATCTCTGTCGTTTTAGTCAATTCATTCCCATATCCCCTTTTTACTCCGTTTTCCGCAATATTTACTTCGCTATTTTTTTTTCTCATTTTCTTCTGTAACAACACCATCATCGCCCACGGAAATTTACCAACAGCATGCGGGCCACCCGCTGGGTATTTGTAACCTGGGGGTGTTTCCCGCGGACCCACACGGACCGAAGAATGCGGCCAACATGAACATTCACCAACGCCATATGGAAGACTCTCGTGAAATATTCAATTCACCGGCCACTGCCGATCACCAGCTGAAGGCTGGATCTGCCAAAGTCAACCATTGCGACACAAATATGACATTACTCAATGATACAACCCTAGTTTTAAGTTAGTCGTAAATTAAAATTAGTAAAAGCCCTTGGCATCTTAGAGCTTAAGCAGTGTGCCTTAAACATTATATTCTTGAATAAAAAAAAAAAAAACCAGGGGATTCAGTACCTCACATCTTATTAGCAAACGTGATGAAAGCTCCCAGAAGTGATATTTCAATGGAAGAACTCCCGCCAGAACTTCAAGACTCATTGCATGTATCGAATGCATGCAGTCTGAGGCAGTTCGTAAACAACGATACTAAATTCGCTCTAATTCAATAGAATGAGAGTATGCAGCGGAACGAAAGTAAATGCATCCATATTTTATCACTGGAAGTATTGTTGTCTGATACAATTTTACTAAATATTCCGGATTAGCACCCCACCAAGTTCCTATTATGGTTCGAAGAAAATTTACTCTTTGCTGGCATTAATGCCAATATTCTTTTAGTTGACGTAGCGGAAAAATCACAGTTATTTGTTTTGTTTCAATAGGAGAGACCGGGGCTAAACCAGATACTTTCAATGTCTTATAAAGCAGCAATTGTTTCGCTCCATGGATTGACATTGTAAACGCGCGTTCATGTGACTGGCAGACTTCAGTTGGCTGAATACGGTTAGGTCAATCGTGTTCATGTCAAAACGTGTACGTTTTTACTGGATTTTTTTTTGTTATTTCTGGTATATTTGATTTCTGTGCATCATAACGACGGTGGTTTGTTCATCATAACGACGGCCTGGTTCTATCACATTATAAACAAAATATTATCCGAAACTTTGCCCATGAAAAGAAGAAGAAAAAATCATAACAGCAAATTACCTGTATGGTTCAATTCACAACTAAAACATTTGAAAAATAGGAAACAAAAAGCGCACAAAACTTACAAACAAGAAAAAAGTGACGCCCATCTTCAAAATTACTTAAATCTATGCAATCAACTCAAAATAGCCATTAACACAGCACACGAAGAATACAACCGCAAAATTGAAAACGAAATAAAGACTTGCCCTAAGAACTTTTTTAACTACACGAAAACTAAACTAAAAAGCAACAATTTTCCATCTCAAATGCACCTCGACGAACATGTAGGGAAAAATAGTACAGAAATCTGCAATCACTTTGCAAATTTTTTCCAAGAAGTATATACATCTTATTCAGAAACTGACCGTGACCGTGAATACTTCTCTTTCATACCTGCATTTTCCAACTCTATCTCTGTAAACTATCTATCAGAACATGATATTTCGACAGCACTGAAAAACTTAGACGCCTCAAAAGGGCCTGGACCTGACAGCATACCACCAATATTTTTAAAAAATCTTGCTGAAGAACTTACACTACCACTACAACTACTTTTTAACTTATCACTTAATAAATGTACTTTCCCTGAAGCATGGAAATCTTCCTTTCTTGTACCAATATTTAAATCTGGTGCAAAATCTAACATTCGGAACTACCGTGGAATAGCAATTATCTCATGCATTCCAAAATTATTTGAAAAAATTGTAAACGAAAAACTTTTTCATCAACTTAAAAATGTAATAACAAACAAACAACATGGCTTTTTTAAAGGCCGCTCAACTACAACAAATCTCTTAGAATTTATGACATTCACACTGAATGCAATGGACGCTGGCAACTACGTAGAAACTCTTTACACTGACTTTAGCAAAGCCTTCGACCGTATTGACATACCTTTACTTCTACACAAACTACAAAAATATGGCATAAAACATACTCTTCTTGAATGGCTCAAATCATACTTAACGAATCGTGTACAGGTAGTCCGCTTCCAAAACATACTGTCTGAACCAATTAATGTAACTTCTGGCGTACCTCAGGGTTCTCACTTAGGGCCTCTCCTTTTCATTTTACATATAAACGACATTTCCTTCATACTAAAAAATCTGAAAGTGCTTATATATGCAGACGACATGAAACTCTTCATGGAAATTAAAAATATCAACGACGCTGTAATATTCCAGAACGAAATCAATCTATTCCACATTTGGTGCTGCAAAAGTCTACTCCAACTCAATGTAAAAAAATGTAACTCAATAACTTTCAGTAGGAAAAATGAAACTATACCTATAAATATACATCTAGGAAATCAACTTGTAGAAAAATGTAAAATTGTAAGAGATTTAGGCGTAATCTTAGACTCCAAGCTCACTTTTGTGGAACACTACAATACCATAATCAATAAAGCTAATAGCATGCTGGGCTTTATTAAACGCTTCAGTCATAACTTTCAGGATCCATACACAATTAAATTATTATACACTACATATGTCAGACCTATTTTGGAATATTGCAGCCTAGTATGGAATCCATACAATATTATTCACGAAGAACGCATCGAATCTATTCAAAAACAATTTCTTTTATATGCACTTCGTAAATTAAACTGGACAGCATTTCCTCTACCATCATATGAAGCACGCTGCATGCTTATCAATATACAAACACTTAAAGAACGCCGCGACTTTGCAATGCTTTATTTTATCAGCGACATTATTTCTCAACGCATTCAATCAGCTCCATTATTATCGCAATTAAATTTTTATATACCTAGCCGCCAACTACGTTCCAGGAAATTATTTTTAGAAAAACAAGCTAGAACAAATTATGCAAAATACAGTCCAGTCAATCGAATAATGCGCCATTACAATCAATACTGCGAACATCTTGACCTTACTATGTCAAAAAATCAAATCAAATCTAAGCTTTGTCGTAGAAATAATGTGTAGTATGTAAGTGAACATTGTAAACAATTTATATGTAGTCTACATTTGCTTGACGAAATAAATAAACATATTTCTAGTAAAAGCTATTGAAGGTTCATATCGTGCTGAATCCAGCGAATATTATGTGTTTTCAATTACGAGGAAGATAACATTATTATTGCGTCTCAAAAACGAATTGCTGCGGGGCTAATCCTGGCAAAAAAGTGGATCTCAAATAAACACATCATTTTCGACTTGAAACTCTTAACGGGAAACAATGTGGAATTCCCACCCAAATATTAATATCTATATTGCTATTCTATTTTATATCACTTATGAAAACTAGATTTAACAAACACTTTTATAGTAAAAAAGCCACAGTAATTCTCGATACATTTCGGCTGCTGGAGATCCTTTTGTACATAGCTGATCATGTTTACTTAACTAGAACTACACACCTACAAAATATCGTGTAAATTTACGTCTTCTAAGACCGACATATACGAGCGTCAAAAATGACTCATTTTAACATTAGATCTATCACATATTTAATGCATTCTGACATATTTTCAAGTGTTGAAGCATGTAAATTTACTCGTCTGCTGTAAAAATAGTGTATGTTCGACACATATGTAAATCATTCTTGTAAAATTCAGTCATTTTACGAATTACGTTCTTATGATTTGAGTCTTATGCGGATTTACTTCACCGGTAAACTTCATTATTTTTTGCGGTGTACAACTGGAATCGCTGCACTATTTTTCTATCGAATTATCCATCTGGTACTGTATATATTTAGGATGCTGTCACTCTATTCACGAAAGTATAAAATATAATTCAGTTTTGATCCCAGCTGTATGCGAATTTTCGGTACACCGGTATCTCGACCATTAATATGAGTCCTTTGCTGAGATTGTATCATTTTCCGTATGGAAATTGAAACGTCGTCAAGAGTTTCTCTCTGGCTACAGTGTAAACATCTCAAGAGGCCACAGCTTTAACTGAAAGCAAGTTCTAGTAAAGTGCAACGCTTCCAGAGCGTTGTGCTAGCTAAACAAACCTTACTCAGATTAAGAAACCCCTCGATCTGCATGTACCTTTCTCGCAGCCTAACCTTACCTTTGGAAAAAAAAGAAAAAAAATATGTGCCATAAAGTAAAACAGCGACGACTCACACAGCGGAAGCACAAAATCTCTGGAGGCTAATCCGCTTGTTTACAGTTTGCTTCTCACTCAAATATTTATGCATCATCCCGATGATGACTTCCAGTTGCAGACATGATTCTGGAACACCGTGTCTATGGGTGTGTGTGTGTGTGTGTGTGTGTGAGAGAGCACAGGAAGAAACGTAACCGACATGTACTACATTGTCCGTAAACACTCGTGTATGAGCCGCCGGAGCATCGTCGTTACTGCTGACGGAACTATCCTTCTCCGGGGAGCAACCGACCGTCGTAGACAATCTACGTGCCAATCTTTCCCCCCAACTCCGACTTCAACTCCGACTCCGGGACTAACGTGGGCAACGTCCTCCGTTCCCTCCGGCCGGTCTGAGTAAGTTCATTATCCATGCTTTTTGGGTCTGGTTTGCACACCCGCAGTCAACCGCAGCCACAGAGCGGTGTAATACAAAACTTTATGATTCTGTGTACCCCCGCGCGTTCCACCGATTCCACCATATGGCCATCTGTCATCATCATCATCAGAGTTCCGTCGCACGCGTTACACACAAGTGAAACCGAACCATGTTTACAATCTAGCAATTTTTATCGGATTTCGGTGTTTTAACTCCCTCAACAATTCTATTTTCGAAACACCTCCCATCAAAAATCTCGGTGACTGTTAGATAGCTAGGTAACTCTTTCGACAGCGATGATGCTGCTGCTGCTGCTGCAGAAGCACAGTCCATTAGCACCCTCCTGTCGGGTTTTTTCTTCCTTGTTGGCGGAGAACCGCGGACGAAACCGGGCGGTTGTGGGGTTCGGGTTGAAATAAGAATTTAATGGACGCTATTCATGAATGTTTGGCCGCAGAAGTGCGATTAAAATGCAGCTCTAGTTTTACTATTCCACGAATGCCGTAATGCCACCAGGCACAGACCGGTCTGGACCTGGCACTCCGGCCTCGTTTGATTGTCGTTCGAAGCGAGAGGGTTTCGTTCGAATTGTTCTGTTCGTTTTGTCTGTGATTGATGTTTTAGATGGGACTTTATGGTGGCGTTCTGGATTTCTCGGCCGCAGCGTGGGAGTTCCCATGATTTGTTGATTTTTTTTAAACACTATAGGCTAGTTTCGGTAGTTTCTGATTAACTCGGTTGACAGAGCGTTGACAGAGGTTTTTAAGCTGAATTAGTGTTCCGTGTCGAAATTTGAACCAGTAGACAGTTTTTTTTTCAGCTAAAACCAAATTTAAATGTGAACCATTAAATGAATCATTTCACTAACATCTCATCTTATTTTTCTCTTCTTCCAGGTAAGTGCGGTAAAAACATTCAGCGTGTCTCCACCTTCCATTCCCGTAAGTAAAACCGTGACCAAAGCAAACCGAACTCCAAGCCGAACTGGAACGACAATGAAACCGGGGGATCGCTGGCCAATTTAATCACTTGACCAAACCAGAGACAACAATCGGAACGGTACTGACAAGTCGGATAAACGAATGTGCAAAGTGTAACTAGCGAAAAACACAACCGACGACCAACCGGAATTGTCTGATTTAGCTAGCCCTAGTACTGTTCGTACTCGCTGGATCTCTCCACCGCCCCACTCATCCCGGTATCGTTCCTCGGGCTATTATTCCAATTGGATTACGGAACGCGGCCACCAACCTGTGCTGGTGCAACGGCGTCCTATCCTCGGCCGGTGTGGAATCGTGAATGTGAGTGTGTCACCGTGTTTCGGAGCGAACGAAACAAACGTGCAAGCAGGGAAGGCAGATAATACTAAATTATGTTTATTTGCTTAAATGTACAGTTTTAATGCGTTTTTTACACAAATTTGGACATTCTTACACATTATTGTTTGTATTTTGGGACGGCTTTGGGCGATCGGTCGGATTAGGCGTACGCTGGGTGCGAACAGCTCTCAGGTGGACTGATTTCACCGACGCCTAATTGGATTTCTTCGCCCGCACTTCAAGTCTTTCTTCTTTGCGGGGGTCAGAAACGGAAGGATCTGCGATAATCCGACAATGTTATGCCCGTTCCGTCTACTGCTTGGATATTGGATTAGTAGGTAATTCCAATTACCCTAAGCACCCGAGCGGTAGGGCGCTTATGACGTGTTGTAAAGCTTGTAAGCGATACCGGACAGTATGGTGCGATAGGTGGTGACTAATCAGCGTGTTTGCGTGATTTTTGAAAAAAATACACAAATCCAAGGGAAAGGGATATGGAAAGACAAACTCCTAAGCATACATGGAAAGTGTAAGATATTCGGAGAGCTTAGATTCAAACCTATCATTTATATGAAGAACAAAGTGTCAAATTGCCTCGAACAATATTTCTGTAATGTCGTTTTCGCTTGAGAAAACTGATACCGAGCCTGGATAGTTTCATCAAACAAACACTTTAAACGAAACTGTGTTGGTTTCGCATTTAGCAACGGGGATATGAGCAAACCTGATATAAAAACCAGGTTCGAAACTGACTCGATTTTCAGTTCAACAATGTTGAAACTAGGCTCGGAAATAGCTTCAAACAAACGGTTTGACAGGGTGCAGTTAGGGTGGAACTTAGGTTAGGTTTGGCATCAAGCGAAAACGACATATATGGATTGAATTAAGGCTGAATATAATAAATATTGCTTAAAGATCTGAAGTTATCTTTAAAGTGAGAATTAAATTTTTGCTAAAATAGGCTTCTGAGACAGAATTCTAACCCACAAATGATGAGGTTGGAGTACTAGTTAGCATCTCCTAAAATACAATAGAACACTGCACATATACTCTGTGCACAGATTTCAAGCAAATCCACCGATTTCTTTCAAATTTACGATTAATAAACTGTACTTATATAAGTTATAGAGGGATAAATAAATAATATAAAAACAGAACCGTAGTTCCACATAAGGTCTAAATAACTCAAATCTCACATTGTCTTTAAATGTACTGTGCAATTTCATTCCGGTTCCGAAGTTATAGGGCGATGAGTGTCAAACCATTCAAGTCGTCATACACAACGACTATGCAACGCGACGGTACGTGCGGCTTTGCTCCGTTCGCAGCGTGCTTTGTTCAATGTCGTATAGCGGGGTTGCCACTTTAAAATTTATATTTCTCAGGTGAACAAAATGTTAATTCGATTTGTATCTACTTGTTAGTGTTATTACAAAATCATGATAACGATGCATTTCTATAAAAGTACACTTATTACCATTCTCATATAGAAAGTTTATGCTTTAAGTTTATCACTTGAAAAATTGACTAGTGTAATGGCCCATCATTCATTCGACACAGTTCATCGTGCTGAACAATGTATGTGTCTGTGCGTGTATGTTTGTGAGTATGTGTCAAATAATTTCACTAATAAAATAAAAAATATAATAGTCCTATTGGTTGCAATTGAATTTTACACCGTCATTTAAAGCGACGATGCAAACAAGTGTAAAATTATTCTAGATTTGGCTTAAAACTGATTCAACTCGTGGGTTATATTAGTTACTTACTAAACGAACCGATTTTGGCTATACTGGTTCTAAGTCCCCGGTTCCAGAAGTACCGGAAATAGTGGTCAAAAAACGTGGTTAAAACGAAACTCACTCACTTTTCTCAGAAATGATTTGATCAATTTCCACAAATAGGCTCAAACAATTGTTTCTATATTCTCATAGGCTGCTGTTTAATTTCATCCGAATCCGACTTTCGGTTCCGGAACTATAAAGTAAAGTGTGTTTAATCATTTGGTGCGACAGTGCAAAATAAAGAAAAATTCTTATTATCTTGACATAACCGTTTACAAATTGAAAAGGTAATGTTAGTTCATATCCAAAGAAAGTTTCTTATTTTATTCAAGATTGAAAAAAAAATTCTTCGCAGAATCTTCTAGTGATATTTTTAAAAATATAAGTAACATGAGAAAGGCATCATTACACCACTAGGTGGATTAAAACAGGTTTTTCACTAGCGATTGCAAAAACATATGCAAATTCCATAAAACTGACTGATAAAGGCTTCTAGTTTGCAGAACTTGTTAGTTGGTAGATATAGAAACTTAATTGGGCACTACTGGTTCCAGCTTCCTATTCCGAAAGCACCGAAAGTACTGAAGAAAAACACCAAAAGATTCGATTTCTCAACAATGGTTGAACCGATTTTCACAAGTCATGATTTAAAATAAATCTTTCATTGTCAGAAAAGCTACTGTTCAATTTCATCTGGATCCGACTTCCAACTCCGTTGTGACAAGGCGAATACTGTCAAAACTATCAAACCGTCATATAACGTATATGGACGATGCAAACTCTAACGGAAGTAGAAAACACAACACCGCACACGAACGATGCTCATCGCATGTGGTCTTCAATTTCGTACACACAGTAAAAACCGTGATTGATCCACCTAGCAGTGAGATGATACCTTTTTTTATCAATCAACATGTGGTTTTTGTATTAATATTCTTCGTTGTGTTTAGTTTTCATGAAATTAATGAATTTTAATTTAAATTTTTGAACTGTAAGACGAATCAAAGATCGAAATTGTATGAAACCTTAAAATTATTCATTTCAATCTAAACGTGTGACAATATGGTACTTCCAGAAACGGTGTTCAGAGACCAGCATAAATAAAAATCGTATGTCCATGAATTAGTATGACGAATAAATTGAAAATTGAACTGCCTTGCACTGATGAGTCTACGACGAAACGTAAATATAATAAAAACGGTTATGTCCCCTAGCACAAATTTGGCTAACCTCAGCATGAAATTGAAATAGTTTTGAGCCCAACTTTGAAGAGTTTTTGGTATCGTCGTTTTCTATGACGGTTTGAATTATATAAACTCATCACCCTGTAATTTCAAAATTGGAAGTCGGAGTTAATTTTAATTTTTGTTTGTTGAATTCGTTTTGGCCTTCTTTTAGCTTCTCTATTATCGATACTTTCGGACACAGAATTCGGAAACCGATGAAGCCGAAATCAGTTAAATTCGCCTAATTGATCATTAGATTCGAAATTTTTGAAAATCAGCCTTTTTAGAGAAATCGTACTGCATTTGATATGTTCGAACGTTCATGTTGCCAAAAACGAACCGTGCTAAAATCGAAACGTCATGAAAAACGGTGCTGTGCATAGTGCTTTAAGGTGCTAAGAAACAATCGCATAAAAAAGTATTGAAAATCGAGTTTTACTTTGCTCCGAAACATCGCTTTATCATCAAGCGCGTAAATCCCTACAAAAAATATCGGTATCTCTGTTTAAAATGGACGGATTATAACAATCTATGGCTTGTTGGATAGCTATTACCGGGCGGAAACTAAGTCAAAAAACATATTCTGTTTTCAAGGTCAATTTTGACAGATATTGTCAAAAAACTGAACATTTTGACATACAATTCGTATAATTCGAAAAGTAAACATCCGATCTCAAAACCATTCAATAGCGTTCAGGGTGATGAGGAGAACTTTCATTTGCGGCTGGTTTGATCAAAATCGGTTCAGCCATCTCTGAGATCTCGACCTCTTTGTTGACAACACACATACCTTATGATCAAAAAAGAACCGAAATTTTCATTTTAAAATTCCCGCGCTTGTCCAATCGGTAAACTTTTATTTTCTCAACGTTGGCCACGCTTTTCTACTTATTCTGTCAAATTTTGACCCATATTGTACGATTAGTTTTTGTTTGGCGTCTATACAAAGAAGTTGGAAAATTTTCGTGTGGCGATTTTTATAATGGATGGTTTCGGCTCGCCTTCGAAGCGCCATTCGGTCGATTGTTGTGCGGTTTCGACGTCATATTCATAGATCCACACCTCATCACCAGTTATGATGCATTCGATGAATGTGGGGTCACTATCTGCGTGGGAAATTTTTTCTGCAGTTTGAGCGGATTCTATACCTATTTTTTATTTAAATAAAAAAGGTAAAAACGGAAACCAGGCGAACCAACCTTTAGCTGAAAACCTCTTTACTGACTAAAAAACGAAAACCAACACCGAAGCTTGGGTTTGAACACAACCGAGTCCATCGGCACCGAGCACGAGTTTTCAACCGTGTTGAAGAAACCAGAACCACTATGGTGGAAGAACGTCTGTTACCGGTGCTTGATTTTGGTTATACACGGTGCTACGGTTGAAAAAAATCATAGCCACTTTACAGGAAGTGAAAAATTTCAATGGATTGTTGTTTAAACCAAAAGGTATACATCGGAATTTCATGCTTTACGATGTGTTTGGAATTTTCTTAGTCGACAATGAAAACATCAAATAATATTATGCATACTGTGGTTGATAATAATGACAATATTGGATATTTAATGATAGCAACAACTCTGCGACTGCATGTTCGAGGGATTCGTGTGCTCTTGTTGCTTCTAATAAACATATTCATCATAATTTCTGTTATTGATCTAAAAAGGGTAATTGTATCATTAGTAGAGTCCCCATGTTATTTTGTGCATCAATCAAATAATTGTGTTGAAATCGAATACAACGTCTTTGCTTCGGCTCTAAGAAGCAATATCGCAGGAAAAAAAACTGTTTCACTCCTCCTAGTGGTGTAATAATGCCTTTCTCATATTACTAATATTCTCGAAATGATATATTTTACCCATCAACATATAATGCCTGTACAAAAGAAGACTCTTTTAATTAAAATTTCTGCACTTATCCGCTGTAATTACAAAATTGAAAGTCAGTGTGTAAAAACCGTCATTCGGAGCGACGTTGCAAAAAACGAAAAAACTCTTTTAAGTTTGGCTCAAACTTGTTTCAAGTTGTGAGCTTTGTTGCTTGCTAAACAAACCAATTTCAGATATACCGATTTACAGTTCCCGGTTCTGGAGTGTGGTCAAAAGCATTAAAACGTAGCTTATTCAGTTTTATTTTCAAAGATGTCCGAAGTAATTTTCACAAACCTAGACTCAAATGAAATGTTTTAACAACATAAACAACGCACAATAGGTTGTTATTGATTCTTATCCGAGCTCAACTTCCGGTTTCGGAGTTAGAGACTGAAGTGTGCTTAAAATTCTAAACCTTCACTTAGAGCGAAGCTGTATAAAAAGAGAAAATTCTTCTTAATTATATGTTTACAAATTCAAAAGGTTACGTTACACTAAAATTAACTTTCTATGTCAAACAGGTTTTTCATCGTTGATATTCCATCTGAAATGTTCGATTTGAAAATGAAGAAGTCGTTCTTTTTTAGAAAATCTGATGCCGAAATACGCAAGTTCGGAGCCCATATTGCATTCAACAATCGTGTTACAGTCATTGATTGATTTTGTTCGGTACTTAATGTTCGCCAAACCAATTGCAGCTAGCACCACTTTGAGGATAGCTGCTACCATGCGTAATAATGGAATACCGAACCGGCCAGCAGCATTCTACCGGCACTGATCGGATACCCACCGGGCTGGTAGTTACAGCCAATCGCGTTTGAATAACGAGCAACACCTTGTTCCTCCTCCTTCTCCTCTTCCTCCTCTCGGATCATCCCACAGGCATCACAAACACCACCACCACCACCTGCAGCAGTCGGAAGTTGACTGGAAGTTTTCGGATATCCCACACAGAGGAACCACTCGTACATAGGCATCTCGAATCTTCCGCTCTGACCTGTCCGAACGGTGCTTGATATCGCAAAACTTCCCATATAAATTTTCAATCAATTTCCTATAATGGTTATTGGGGAGCCTCTTTTCATGCGCTGATACTGAGGATGATATCGACGCTGGTGAGTGCTAGACATACCAACACAACGGCACTCGGTTCGTCTACCTGTCTGTACGTAGTCCGGTCACCATGTATCCTCCCCTCTCCAACTGACATTACCTCATCGCACCTCTCGGCCCATGCACAATAAATCCATGGTTGTGACAAAAAACGGACCACGATTGAGTTACAATTTCAGGCCTCCAACACTTCCGGATCTGAACGCATTCGCAGCCCCCTTTCCGTCAGGTGTGTTTGTGTGCATGCGTTGGTGATGGAAACCCATTGAAACTGATACAATGCGCACTGAGGCTTACCTCCAGTGCAATGTTCCGAAAATGTTCAGTACCGGCACAAAATACAACCAACCATCAAAGTAGGAATTTTTTTCCTGTGCCCAAAAACCGTACCCCGAGAGGAGATCGTCATCAATTGAAATTTATTGAACAAGTAACTGGTTTTCCCCACAACTCAAGGGTAACGAAAAAAAAATTCGGAATAAACTCGTGCCCGGGTATCGATGCAGTTTACCATTTTTTTGCTCATTTGTGTAGATTATTCAGTGTACAGACGCACCGGGTTTTGATCAGCAGCTGTCAATTTTGTCGAATCAAGTGTGGAATTTTTTGTTTGGTTCAACTTTTCGCGTCAATCATGCACTCACACACACATAGCTGCTGGCTTCCAAAACGATTCGTGATATGAATGTAATTATCAATGCAAAACATGGAAACTCGTCGTTTTTTTTTGTTTTGTTTCAATGGGTCGAATTGGGATGGGTTTTTGGAATGCTAGAATATTGATCGGTATCGGTTCGTCGTACATCTCCAGCAGCAAGTGCTGCTCCGAATGATCGAACTTCGGCCAGTGTCAGTGGACTCTTCGTCGAGCACAAGCAGCGAGCCTGCAGTGAAATGAAAGCAAAGCTCACCTAATGGTCGGTGCTTTCATGGTTTGCAACTTTGCACAATTGTCGTGTCGGATTACTTGTTTGACATACATGGGAAAATCAATACCCGCTGGAGCATTCAACAGTTGGGAGTCAGGTGCACGGCACCCCGACAGCAAGTAAAAGTTTCCCATTTTATTTTCATCGTCCCTTTTAGTTTCTTCAAGAGCACTCAGCGCAAAAATAAATCGAAAACTTTCTCCTTGTCAAATGAACCGTTACGATTTCCCAACGACGACGACGACGACGACGACGATAACAACAGTTTAAATAAAAAAAAACTGTTCAACAACGAGCATAATCATATCACAACCGAATTGCAAATCAAACCTCCCTTCTCTGGAGTTGTTTCTCGCAGCTCTTATCGTTGGCAATTTCTAGGCCAAGCTTTCTCAATATGCTAACTTTATTAGATAGACTTTGCCTAGCAGGCCGCACATCTGTTGAAATTTCTATGCAGCGGTCCGACGTTTTCCCGCTCGATTGTTCAGTCGATTGTTGCATTTTCAGTTGACCTGAGGCGTGAAGAATTCGTTGCAGCATTCACGCGTTTCCCGGTGGTATGTTACTTGACCGATGCACTCCACCAGACTACCTTCCTCTACTACGCACACGGAGCCATTGATTCCGTAAATTGCATCCTAGCCCACTATCCGGCATTGAAACTTCAGCACCAGCCTAGCTACAGGTTGCGAAGTGACTGGCACAGGACGACGACGACGACGACGGCGGCGGCGTTGTCGACGGTTGTGGTGAGTTTGAAAATAAAAGTGGGTGGGACTCAATAAAAATTTATTTCGTATTGTGTTTACAACAAATGGGCTCCAGCGTTTTGTTTTTTTTTTTTTTATTTCGCTCGTTAGTAGGTAAAGTATTCTCACGGGATATCGCGTGCAATCGGTGCTTCGGTGCTGTTGGCTGGGTGGTGACTTGGCAGGAGGGCGCTGGCACAGTTGGGCTGGTTCAGTTTTGAAGTCCAGTGTCGGTGAATGGATGGACATTCCTCCTGTGTGATGCTTTCCGGATATTGTTCACTGATCATAAAGGGAGTTTCCGTATTCCTAGACGGGATGTATCTACTTTGTAATAATGTTATGACCGTTCGAATTTTCTACTGATAGCGCATATAGTTCAAGAATTTATCTCAGTTTTTGAACGTTTCAACTGAAGTAATCGAGGTGAAGTCCAAGTTCATTTAAGCTTAGCTTCAAGTTCTCAGCTCAGATCATTGAACTAACTATTTAAATACAGTTTTGGTATAATGGGCAGTACTCAATGAAGCAAACTCAAGGCCGACTTCCTTCATTTCGCATAAAACAACATTTGTTTTGAATTGATAAAGAGATCAAATTGACTAAAAAGAGTTTTGAAGAGAACATGTATTTTTTCGTGAAGTTTTTTTTCCAAATAGTTTTGATTCAAAAACTTTTAGCGTACGAAATAAGTTTCCAGAAAGAAATCGATCCACGAAATCGATTGGTCACTCTGGAAATGCCCGCTGAAAAAAAGTTGAACAATTTCGAATAATAAATGGAACGTTAAACGAAAAAAACTCATTTGGGGGTTTGAAACCTCTTGGGTTCCAGTTTGTGCTAAAGTGCACATGACTAAATTGAATTATTTACGTTTCGCATTCAGGTCATCACTGCATTAGCAGATTATGTTGATCTACTAATGCTACTACTACTACTAAGATCAACATTATTCAATTTAGTCATGTGCACTTAAGCACAAACTGGAACCCAAGAGGTTTCAAACCCCCAAATGACTACTATCTATCTGTTGGCGGCCAGCATTGCCGTCAATTGGTTTCGTTACTTTCGGCACATCAGAATATACATTGCACATTTAGTGTAAAATAAGTGCGTTGTAAATAACATTGACTTTTCGTCCGCTTAGCGCATTATGTTGATCCGCGAGGTGACATTAGTAGATCAACATAATCTGCTAGTGCACTGATGAGCTGAATGCGAAACGTAAATAATTCGAAAAAAACTGTTTCAATCTACCTACAACAATAGGAGTCTTTCTCATAGTATTCCTTATCTCCTATGTATTACAGTAGGATTCATCAAAATACTACAAATCGAAAAAAGCTTTATGAAAATTTCTTCTGCATAACACTACTACATCTATAGATTTGAATTTGAATTCATTCGATTCAATCATAAATGAGAAAACGACACGAGCTTCATTTGAAAGAATTTGAACACTATTTTCGGTACTTCCGGAACCGAAAACTGCACATCGATGCACAGTGGGTCAAAAATCCAATTTAAGCTCTTAATTAATAACACGTTCAAAACGTGGTTTTCGAGGTACAGTATCTTCGGCAAACTTGCTTAGAATTATAGGCGCCATCTTTTCGAAATTTTTATTGATGTGATTAATCCCCCTTAAAGTAAGATACAACTATTATTGTAGCTCACGGTCAACATACGGACTAAGTAACGTCGACAGAGTTATGCAGAAAGTCATTTCAAACAAATTTACAGAAGGTACTATTCCCGTAAATTTAGTGTATTTCAAGATATAATGTATTTTCTGAAAAGGGTATCCTTAAATCAGTTTTTAATATAAAACTTTATATAGAATTTTTAAGAGTTTTTCACGTTATATAGAGTTTTTTATTATTAAAAACTACACAACTTTTTCTTACATACTATGCCGCTATCATTTCAGTTTAATGAAATAGAGCCATTTTTTACATGATTCCAACTTGTCTATCATCAAAGGGCACAGAAAGGTGCAGATGAAACCACTTAGATATAGAACTATTTCAAAAGAGCTTTCAAACCGCAGTTGAATTACTCGTCTGCGATCGTCTGCAGGCGAGATATGTTCTTTTTTTAAATATCCTTGTCCTTGACATTTGCAGTGATAAGGTTCGTTGTATGTCAGATCAGATTTCAGTATATATTAGCTACCATGGTAATCCTCACATTAAATTATTTTTATGGTTATCGAAGACTATAAATAGCAAAGTCTAGAAAACCTATTTGAACTGATATGACAGCGGCATAGTACAAATAAGAAAATGGTGTAGTTTCTGATGATAAAAAATTTTATATAACATGAAAAAATTATATAAATTAAAAATATGAGTTTTCTTACAAAAACTGGTTTTATTACACCCTTTATTATACCATGAATTACACTAAAATTACGGGAATAGTACCTTCTGAAAATTTGTTTGAAATGACTTTCTGCACAACTTTGTCGAGGTCATTTAGTTCCTATGTTGAAACTGAGCTGAAAAAATAGCTTTATCTCACTTTTTGGGGGATTAATCCCATCAACAAAATTTTCCAAAGATGACACCTATCATTATGAGCAACTTTGCTGAAGATACTGTACCTCGAAAACCACGTTTTTAATGAGTTACCAATTAAGAACGTAAAATTGGACTTTTGACCCACTGTGCGATATAGTGAGATTCGGTTCAATCAACCATCAACCTATATGAGCTAGAAATTGAAACAGTTTTGAGTCCAGTTTCTCACTTTTCTGCACCTTCGACTTAAAAGGCCGTCCACCATAACCAAGAACAGTTCGTAAGGTCATGAACTAGCATAACCTACAAATTGAGTCCAATTATAATATTTTTGAAATTTAAAAAATGTATTACCTTGTAAATTTAGAAATCTGGCTTAGGTAAAATTCAGCATTTTTTATGGGGCTATTAGTTTTGCCTTACTTTACAGAAAGGGAATAGATTTACTGTAGAACCCGACTTTCAACAGGAGCCGATCAAATCATTCGACTCACCTCGACGAGTTTGGAAAATATCTATGTGTACGTGTGTGTACCATTCGAAAATTAATTCTACACGCTCAATTTCCTCGGAGATGGCTGAACCGATTTCAAGAAGCTTAGGCTCATTTGAGAGCTACTATTGCATTGTGCATTAAATTCGAAAATCAATTGACTGACACTTTCGGCTCCGGAGATATGATCGTAGAAGTGACGTAACCGACAAACCGCACTTTTTGCTATACGCTCCGTTTTCCGTTTTTGACTCATCCGAATTCAACAAGCATAGGCTCATTTGAACGCTTCTATTAGATTATTGATCAAGTTTGATGATCATATGACAAAATATTCCGGTTCTGTAGATATAATCATATAAACGACGCAACCTACAAAACTTGTTTTAATCCACCTAGTGGTGTAATGATGCCTTTCTCATATATAATATTGTGGTATTCTATTCAAAAATTTTCTCTTCGATTTTTGAAAGAAACCAAGGCATTGTTTGTACATCAACTAGTATAACATACAAAATGAAACAATTCTCTGATCGATTAGGCCATCCAACGGAGTGGGTTCACTATTATATGTACTTCCAGCATCGGAACCCGAGAACCGGTGTAATCGGTGGCCGTACCAACTAACATAACGTACAAACTGTACTAGTTTTTATTCAAATTTTGAAGATTTTATGCAATAATTTTTGGTAGGACCATAACCCTTTCATTTAACCCTTAGATTGGGAATAACGGTCCAGTTTACAACATTTTTTACGGTTTTTGTCCCGCCAGTTTAAGTGTCGGTGTACAATATTGAACACACTTCACCCTATAACTCCGGAACCGGAAGTCGGATCCGGGTGAAACTCAGGAATTCCGTATGGGACCCTGAGACCTTTCATTTGAATCTAATTGAATTTGGAAATCGGTCAAATCATCACTGAGAAAAGTGAGTGAGATCCATTTGGAATACCGGAAGTCGGATCGGGATGAAATGCAATAGCAGGCAATGGGACCATCAGACCTTTCATTTGAATCTTAGTCTGTTAAAATCGGTTCAGCCACCTCTGAGAAAAGTGAGTGCATATATTTATTACATACACAGGTTGTCCCACCCATCCACACACACACACACACACACAATTTGAATTTTACAGGTGACATAATCCTACAAACGATACTATTTCCATTCGTACAGAATTTTACAGGATCCGAGTGTTATTTGCAATTGCCGCTGTATGGACTTATATGTATCAATTATTCACCATGCAGATATGTCCTTCTGTAGCTCAGTCAATTGAATTACGTGCTTTGTGATCTAATGTTTCTCGGTTCAAGTCGCGCTGCAGCTAACGGTCTTTTGTTTTTTATTTCATTCGATTTCAAGCCATGTAATTATTCAAATCACACAATTACACATGTTCTTGCATATATAATTGTGTGAAATAGGACGCTCCATTTATGTGCAATCACAAGACTTTTTCGAACTGTATACTTTTGTTATCCACCCGAATCATTCTGAATGAATTTGTATAAAAAAATGAGCCCAAATTCGTGTTAGAATTCATCTTAATTAACAAAAATGTTTTATTGAGACTGTTTGAATGACAAGAGAAACGCATCCAAAGACCGGTAAAAATCGGTTGGGACATCATCGAGAAAAGTGAGTGACACAATTTTCATTATGTTATACACATCACACTGTAATTCCGGAACTGGAAATCTGATACGGATGGAATTCAGGACTACAATAACTTCCATTCAAATGTATGTCGGTTCAGTATCCTTTGAGAAAATTGAGCGATAATTTTTTTATACTTTTTGGCGCAAATCACCCTGCTGTTCCATAACCGAAAGTCGGATTCCGATGAAATTACGAAACCTTGTATGAGACCTTAGAATGTTTTATTAATATCTAAGTTTGAAAAATTCGGTTTAGTCATTTTTGAGAGCATTGATTTTTACTATTTGAATTCATATCACCCAAGTAATTCCGGAACCCAAAGTTGAATCCGAATAAAATTTGGAATTTTGTATGGAACCGTAAGACTTTTCATTCGAATCTAAATATTGTTTGGTGTTAAAAAATTTACTGGTTCAGTTGGTCCTGATCAATTGGCATATTGTTTAAAGCAGAGCAGTTGAACTACCATCCAGAGCCCCATACATAAATTGGCGCAGCTGAAGTAGAGCGCCATCGATAAATCGGAACCACCGTCATGTCCCCAATTAAGCACAAATAATTACCAATCAGTGCCCTTATCAGTATCGAGCGCAGATCCGGTGCTTGGCATTGTTGTAACGTCGGTGCAATGTTGATTGAAACTGACAAACATTGTTTACAAAACGTTGTTTTTCACTGACAACCCATTATCTCCCCGATAATACCACCGCTCGAGAAGACCACTTCATTCCACTTTGGTCAGGATAACCACAAAATGAGTGCTCCAGCCTGTCGTCGCCTCGGACTCTACCGTTCCGTTCCGTTCCGTTTTGCAACCACAACGACGGACCCAACGCTGGCATACGTTACTATGGGAAAAGTGGTCATCTGTGTTATGCCGAGCGCGGGCTGTCGCACCGTTCCCGCGGACAATTTCTATATAGCCAGTCAGAGATAATGTAAATTTTTCTCGCATTTACCTCACCTCACCTGCTGCTGATACTAACTAACAGTGGAGCTGATGGTGGTGGTGGTGTTGGCGGCAATGTGGTTGGCAACGCTGTGCTCTGCTCTGTGTTGTCCCCACTCCGTTCGACTGCGGTCAACACCAATGATTCCCAATGTCCGGTGCATTGGCCACAGTGACCGCACCGTCCGGGCCCGGTTTCTTCTGCCTGCGGGAAATCTGTCCCGGCAGCAAACAGACAAAACACGAAAAATGCATTTAAATGTTGCTCTCGTGTTCGGAAAATGGTATTAACAAACAAAAACATTAACAAATAATATTTATCTGAGTGCCGCGAGGGGTGAATGCTGGGTGAGGAAGGGAAACGACGCGACAAGAGCTAGGGGTTTATCAGGAACCATTCGCCAACGTGTAAACATTTCAAACTATGGCCATGGTTGAGCTTTACGCGACGAGTAAAGCAAACTTTGTCCCTACCCCGGATCTCGCCCGCGGACGATTATCCGGGTTGGCACGCACCGCGTACCGCACCGTACAGTACAGGACCTAATACACGAAATTATTGATTTTCATTTGAACAACGCACCAACCTCCTCTACCTAACCGGTCTACTACCGGCAGGACAGGGACGACAACGACTACGACTACGATGACTGAAAACATGTGATTACATCGTTTTCAAATTATTCCACGCCGTTGCTGACAATTTTAATTACAAGCACAAAACATGGACGGTGGGTTTCCGCTCGCGGAAAGGTCACATTCCGACCGGTCGCGTTGGGAGCAGTACGCATCGTACGTTTGCTGGCCTTTGGCGGTGCTGCGGATTGGACAATGCTGACTAGGTGCAACACGGTAACAAAAACAAAAAAAAAAGAAAAGAACTAAGAAGTATGTAGATAATAACGTCTCGCAGTCCGTCGGTGGCAATGTCATTAGTACATTAGTGCACTTTTCGATAAGCAATGAGTTCTGGTTCTATATGGGCAGCTTCAGAAGCTTATCAAATTTTATTTGGTTATTAACTAATGTGAATCAAGGGTTTAAATCTTGAAAAAAAACAGCTAACATCTCAAACAACAATGAAAATGATGGCGTTTCAGTTATTTAAAATCTGTGTGCATCTTAAATTCAAAAACTTGAAATTGGTTGCCAGATTCCTTAGCCAAAACCAATTCAAACCATACAAACTTCTACTTGGTGTGAATCTTAAATAAATTAATCCAATAAATATGGGTTCGGAAATAATAAAATTGGTTTGATTTAATGCAAAACTTAAATATTAGACTAAAATAAAACGCAATCAAGTTTTACTCAATGTTTTGTAGTATTCGTTGAAACATATTCGAGTCCCGACCTTGAGGGATTCTTAGTGCCAGTAGAACCGTAGCACCAGGCATGCAATGCTTCTTCTATACGCTAAAAATCGGTTGCGAAGTCTGTTGAAATAGATGGTCAAATTCCATAAAAGGAATGGGGCACCAAGGATTTGCTTGAAACATGAGTAATTCCAAAAATTATTGCAGAAAAAGTCCATGTAAAATTTGCTGGAAATCGATTGAGCATTCTAAAACTACTCAAGCCGCCCTAAGCATGCTGTAATAGCACTTAACTGGCATAAAAGCAACACTAATTTGACATAACTATCGTATAGTAAGCTTGACTTTGCCTTGAAACCGTATATTTGAAACTTAAATGCATAAAAGCACAGAACACACAGTTACGCAACATCGGAGTGAGCTTGATATGATTATATAATGCAGACATAAAATATACTAGCACTAGCGATTTAAGGCTGTAAATATTTGTAATATTGTAGAGCTAATAAAATATTTTTGTAATACCGACTTAGGGCATACTCAGTAGTGTTCTAGTTTTAGATATGTCAGTTTTAAAATTAAAATCTGGAAATTATAACAAGAAAAACTGGCAGCCCCAGCAGTGTTTAAATACAGACAAAAATAGAATGGCAGCGCATGCCATTTTATTTACTTTTAAATCCAAAAAAAATAGTGAAATTTTTGATACGCTTATCACGCCAGACGTCGTAAGTTCGAGTCCCTACCTGGAAGGATTCTTAGTGACAGTAGGATCGTAATACCAGCCATGTAACGATTCTGTGCGCTAAGAAAATACTGCAAAGCTAAAGTGAAACAAGAAGTCCAAAACCCACAAAAGGACTTTGCTTTATGATGAAAAGAAGAGAAAGAGACAAATCCATTTATTGTCCGCATGTATTTGAATTATATTGTTCTTTCTAGTATTGCGGCAGTGTAAAATTCGATGCGTTGAAGATTTAAAATTCTCATTAACTTTTCGTTTGAGTTGAAATTATGTATTGTATATTTTATGAAAAATACAGTACATTTTAATGGGAAAATATAGTATAAATCAAAATACAGTACGGATACGAGCGTTAAATATGATTCATTGAAGGAGAGCACAACTTTATGAAACAATAATTGCTGCATCGAATTTCAAAAACGAAAGGCTACTCAAAAAACACATTAATATAATGAAATGTTTCGCACATGTAGCTGTGCCTGTGTATACTTTCTAAACAAAATATGCGTGAGATTTGATTTGGACATATTTTACTGCACGAAGATAGTACAAATAGCAGCACTTCAACAAGAAATGATAAAGGGAAAATTTCCCGGTTCGACACGCATCAAAGCTATAAGAACAATCATAGGAGCTGAAAGTAAGGACTTACGCAATAATACATTCGAATGGTAATCACCATCATATACGAGATATATAATTACGGTTTGAGCTTATTTTGGTGTACACGGAAAGACCAAAATCAGCATTTTGGCGAAAAAATTAGTTGATTTTCTAATTTTAGTTAGTTATTTTTTGAGACAACTAAATCTTACTTTTGCTAATTTAGTTTTTTTTAATTCTCATTCCCTTAATAATAGTAAAATATTACTTGAAATGGCTATTTTTTTTAGTTGAATTCACCAATTAAACGTGCTGTCATTTCTTAGCTAAGGCACACTTCATACCCATTCAACTAATTTTTTAGTAGAATTGTAGAAATAAAACGTTGTTTTCAACCAACATAAATGGCTGAATTGGCTTCTGCAATTTGCAGCTATATGGCGCACTGTCACCGACAAAACGCTAACACCGTAATGACTACTAACCACTAGATGGCACACTTCTACCAAAAAATTTCAGTCGCGGTTGTCTTTTCTGAATTGGCAGGTATAAATACGATGTTGTACTGGAGAAAAAGACATAATCGAAACATAAACTTCTTTTTGAAAAGTTTTCTTCTAAAACGCTGTTTTCTTCATTCGACTTCACGAAATCGACTGACTCACTGAAAACTTTAAGCACTCGGAAAACAAAAACCGAATACAAGTAATACACCGGACGGCGTAGCCCGGAAGATTGGAAGATAAAAAAAACATCATTTGACATATATAATTAGAGTGCAACATTCGATGCTCACTTCACTGTTCCGCGTAAAAACATTATTACGCACAATCGCTTCAAATGCGCACAAATTCTGAATAAATACACTTTCCACTAAGAGTTTGCGGCATTTTTAAATATGCAGAAAAAAATGCAGGTTTAGAAATTTAAAAATGGATATATCGTAACACATGAAAAAACATCAAAACAATTTGCAAGCAGTTTCAACAAGACTGTCCTTTTGAGCTCTTTAATGGATTGTTTTGGTTTGACACTTTTCATGAGTTTTTGGCTAATAAACTTGTTAATAAAACCAATTTCATTTTTGTTTTCTTTATGCTGTCCTTCAGCAATGATAGTGATATATAAATAAAAACAAATTTTCTGATTTTATAAAACAGAATTAGATGTCAATGAGAATTTCGTGTTGGATTGAAATATTGCTGGTTTGTATCCAGGATATTCGCCAACTAAACACATTCTCTAAAAATAAGAGTTTTTTTTCAGCAAAGTAATTTCTCAATTTTAACTAATTTCATAGTTATGTTGGAAATTTTGTTGTTAAAATTAACTAATTCAAAAACAGTAATACGAATTAGGTGCAGAGCTGATTTCGGTCGTTCCGTGTAGGACTACGTTTTTCTTTACTATGCTCATACTAGAAAAAATACTTCGAAACACAAAATATAAAAACCGAATATACAAATCGACTCCGTTGCACGTTTGCTTGCTTCAATATATGATAATTCACGAAAAAACGAAGACACATCGAGTGCGCAGACCGTCATCTACGTCAAGACAATGGAACTAAACCAAGCATTATTCAATTGGTGCTTCAGTCAATGACGAATATGTGGCTATCTGCTGTTGGACATTCACAGTGTGAGTTTCGCTTCCAACAAGAGCGATTGTGTCATCCAGTTGGTGGTCGTTTGCATTGGAGAAAAGGGAAACGAAGAGTGAAAGGAAAACGATGGGGAATATTATACAAATTCTTAATCATGGTACCGGCAATGGATTTGTATCCGTGTACTTAGTTACAAATCAAAGGTACAATCATCAGCTTAGGGTCAATCTAAAATAATTTGATTAGCTTTGTGCATATTTTGGCTGCGCGAAATTCGCACCAAACGAGCGCAAATAAAACCACCATTTAGTTACATCGATTTAAAAAAATGTTCCGAACAGTGTTTAAGATCGTAGGGAATTCCACAATTTGGCCTTCTTAAAGACGGAAATGAGTCCCGTAGGCAGATTTTCAACTTGAGTCTCTAAAATATAACCTTCTCATTTCTGTTTTTGTCTGTCACAAGTATTACACATGATAATAAATCGTAACAAAATTTGTACTACAGTATGTATGGCACTAAAAATAATCTAAGAGGTGTCATTGACAACAGCCATTTTGATAGTTTCGTTCACTCAAATACTGAGATGTGTGAAATATTAATATATGAGACCGAATGTACGACTTGTGTTATAGCCTGTCCGCACTACACCGGGACGACCGGGACGGGACCGTCCGGGACTATCCGGGACGTTTTTTTTCCTCATCGGCGATGACTGAGCTGCCGGCGTGTGCATGTATTGGAATCCCGGACCCGGGATAAAATCCATTTGCTTGCCGCCGATATTCCTCACCGAGTTTTTCGCACCATGCCGACAGCCCACACAGAAAGAGAGTGAATTGAGAGAGCAAGAGCGAAAGGAAGACCGAAATGAATCCAAATCGTTTCATTGATATTTCTTAGCTTAATTGATTGATTGATTTAGTTAATCATCAAGAGTCCTTACAATCGAGTAATGTCATTATAATTAGCCATTACATTACATTTTAGGATGGTGATTTTTTAATTGTTGCTACTCATTACATATTGAATTACACTACAGATCCTCGTCCATGGTCCCCTATTGATTATGTTATCATTGAATTAAATAGAAATGTTCATGGTTCATTGTACATCTATTCGAAAAACTATTTTAAATAGAATAAACAAATGGTAGTTCAGTCTTATTATTATTGAAAGGTTTGGTCTGAAGGAACTAGGCTTATTTTGATTTACAGCAGCGCCGCTTTTACGTAATAATGGGCTCGGGAGCAACATATATTTGTGTGCTTATTACTAAGACCGTGGACACGTGCCCCACTGTCTCTCTTATTTTTGTTATTATTAGAGATTGGAATTAATATGAAACAACGCAAGAAACAAGTACGATGTTTTATTTCAATTCGAATCCACTGCCATACATTATTAATAAAGCTATAAAGTGATAATGTGACGAAACTTCTTTACAAGCACAGTTACTTGTTGTATCTGAGATGTTTTAATAAATGTACTTATAGAGACAGTGGGTATTTTTAACAATGGAGACGTCTACTAAACATGAGGATTTAATTTAACCATATATTATTATTTTAAATTTTTTATTTTAATAAATGTTTATAGTTTGATTTATGAATAGAAGCTCTAGACTTAAGTAAAAAGAGGTGCGTGACAAACGAAGATTTTTACCCGCGAAGGACAGGATTTGGAGGCAGCCAACGGGTAGATTTAGTTCATTCCACTAACTAGCGTCTTGACTCGTACTATGACAGCAGTTTTGGTATTCCAGGTAGCCTTAAAAAAACTGTTACATCCGGCAACTCTAGGAAGCCAGAAATACTTTTAGATTAGTATGCGGTGCAAACGGCTGTTTGAAATCGATTTATTTTCCCAATATTTCTCTGTATTCAGATGACAATGATTTTGCAGGTTTGAGTACAATTGTTCAACGGTTCGCTTCTGAGTTAACCAACCTTGAAGAAGGATAAGGTCCAGACTATGTCAATTTTCAACATTTAGTACTATTATTAAATTTTCTTTCACTTATTCAAATCAAATTGGACTGAATATAGTGAAAATAAAAAGAATTTTTTTCTTTAAAAGCGATTTAGTTCATTCCACCAACCGCTCTAATAAGTGAAGAATTTGGAGTGTGGATTGTTCATTGTAAAATTTGTTGCTTTAAATTATTTTGTGTACAAGTAGCCGGGTCAGTCCTTTACATGCTCTACATGCGGATTTTAGACTCGATGGGCCCTTCTCTATATACACATAAAATCAATTATGTTTAATGGTTACCTGATAAAATGAACACTATACCACGTTCACAATTTCGTTCCCTATCAATTAGCGAATCTGTGTACCTATATATTTATATTTTCAATAACGTTTGAATACCTACCAACAAGTATTTATTGCCCGAGTTAGGTGTAATAAAAGAAGTTTGAAACAAGTATCAGAAGCGTTAATATACGATATATTTCATGAGGGACGACGTAAAAACTTATACAGTGACGAGCGTTAAGTGTTAACGTAAAGTGATAAATAATATTTAGTTAGTAGAAAATGGAGAACTTCACTGATGACGAAGTTATGATGATGGCTATTGCATTTGAAGACGAAGAGGAAGATGAGGATCAAACTCCCTCTGCTAAAAAAAAGAAGTGGGTTCATGAAACTTGGACGAAACGTGAAACGGAGGGAGAATTTGCTACACTTTTCAAAGAGTTAGTAGCCGATGGATAAAAATTCCACGAATACTTCAGGATGTCGCAACACTGCTTTGAATTACTTCTACGCAAACTAGAAGTTCATCTAAAAAAGGAAGACTCCAAATTTCGACTGGCGATTACCCCCCCCAAAACCCCCCATTGCATTTACGCTTAATTTAGGACTCAATGACAACTATATCATTCAGTTATCGCCTGGGGAAGACCACAGTTCATGAAATGGTGCATGAGACCTGTACAATAATAGTTGATAAACTTTTAAAAGAAGCTATACCACAGCCTACTGAACAAATATGGAAAGATACAGCGAAACAATTTTTCGAACGGTGGAACTTTCCAAATTGCTTGGGTGCTCTCGATGGGTAGCACATTTTTATCAAAAAGCCTCCTAATAGTGGTACAGAATTTTATAACTATAAAGGTAGATTCTCAATAGTGTTGTTAGCTTTAGTAGACGCAAAATCCAACTTCTTGGCAGTTGACGTTGGGGCCAAAGGAAGAGATAGTGATGGCGGGATTCTCGCAAATTCTAATTTAGGACATGCACCAGAAAACAACAATCTGTCAGTGCCATCAGATTCTATCTTACCTGGAACTGATACAGGCACCTTGTTGGAGACGAGGCGTTCCCGTTGAAAACATATCTTATGAGACCATATTCAGGACAAGATCTGAACAATCAAAAACGGATTTTCAACTATCGGTTGAGTCGCGCCAGGAGAACATCTGAAAATGCTTTTGGTATCCTAACACAGAAGTTTAGAATTTTCAATCGACGAATCGAGTTGGACCCTGAATATGCAGATAAAATCGTGCTTGCCACATGCATACTGCACAATTTTATTCGTAAGTATGATGGCATGCAAGATGTGCACAGTGGAGAAGGGCCATCACATCAGCATCATTTAGAGCTCGCACAGTTATCTAAACGAGGTGGAAATACGTCAAAATCTGCTTTCCAAGTGCGAGAAATCTATAAGAATTACTTCAATTCTGAGGCTGGAGCAGTACCATGGCAAAATGAATAAATAAACAACTTATAGACAAGAAGAAACGTGTACTTATTTATTTGAAGTTGGAAAAAGCTTTCGGGGGGCTTCCATATATTATATGATTATAGTTTAAGTTGGATGTTATGTCGCTGGGATTGATTATTTCCATAAAATTGTTGTTGATGGTATTGAATGCTGTTTTAACGACTTCACTTGTAGGCGTGTTCATATTGGTGATAATGTTGGTATCAATGGTGATATTTTCAGATATTTTCTTATCATTGATTGAAGTATTGTAGGAGTTTTTATCGTCGCCGCTGTTTCCGCTTCCATTAATTGAACTATTGTAAGGGTTTTTATCGTCAGCGTCGTCGTAGTTATAAGGAGTGTCAATCGTGTTGTTCATGTCTTGTGATATTTCGCTGTTAAAGTCACTGCAAATCGAAATATTTATATATAATCAACAGATGTAACAGAAGCAGATACTAGTATTTTGGTGTGCTTATTACAACTTTCATCAATGTATCAGTTTTAATTCTTATTAGCGGCGGTTGGGGAACCACTGTATCCAATTTGATTTGAATAAGTGAAAGAAAATTTAATAATAGTACTAAATGTTGAAAATTGACATAGTCTGGACCTTATCCTTCTTCAAGGTTGGTTAACTCAGAAGCGAACCGTTGAACAATTGTACTCAAACCTGCAAAATCATTGTCATCTGAATACAGAGAAATATTGGGAAAATAAATCGATTTCAAACAGCCGTTTGCACCGCATACTAATCTAGAAGTATTTCTGGCTTCCTAGAGTTGCCGGATGTAACAGTTTTTTTTAAGGCTACCTGAAATACCAAAACTGCTGCCATAGTACGAGTCAAGACGCTAGTTAGTGAAATGAACTAAATCTACCCGTTGGCTGCCTCCAAATCCTGTCCTTCGCGGGTAAAAATCTTCGTTTGTCACGCACCTCTTTTTACTTAAGTCTAGAACTTCTATTCATAAATCAAACAATAAACATTTATTAAAATAAAAAATTTAAAATAATAATATATGGTTAAATTAAATCCTCATGTTTAGTAGACGTCTCCATTGTTGAAAATACCCACTGTCTCTATAAGTACATTTATTAAAACATCTCAGATACAACAAGTAACTGTGCTTGTAAAGAAGTTTCGTCACATTATCACTTTATAGCTTTATTAATAATGTATGGCAGTGGATTCGAATTGAAATAAAACATCGTACTTGTTTCTTGCGTTGTTTCATATTAATTCCAATCTCTAATAATAACAAAAATAAGAGAGACAGTGGGGCACGTGTCCACGGTCTTAGTAATAAGCACACAAATATATGTTGCTCCCGAGCCCATTATTACGTAAAAGCGGCGCTGCTGTAAATCAAAATAAGCCTAGTTCCTTCAGACCAAACCTTTCAATAATAATAAGACTGAACTACCATTTATTTATTCTATTTAAAATAGTTTTTCGAATAGATGTACAATGAACCATGAACATTTCTATTTAATTCAATGATAACATAATCAATAGGGGACCATAGACGAGGATCTGTAGTGTAATTCAATATGTAATGAGTAGCAACAATTAAAAAATCACCATCCTAAAATGTAATGTAATGGCTAATTATAATGACATTACTCGATTGTAAGGACTCTTGATGATTAACTAAATCAATCAATCAATTAAGCTAAGAAATATCAATGAAACGATTTGGATTCATTTCGGTCTTCCTTTCGCTCTTGCTCTCTCAATTCACTCTCTTTCTGTGTGGGCTGTCGGCATGGTGCGAAAAACTCGGTGAGGAATATCGGCGGCAAGCAAATGGATTTTATCCCGGGTCCGGGATTCCAATACATGCACACGCCGGCAGCTCAGTCATCGCCGATGAGGAAAAAAAAACGTCCCGGATAGTCCCGGACGGTCCCGTCCCGGTCGTCCCGGTGTAGTGCGGACAGGCTATTATGATTCTATTTATGTAATGATTTCTTCTAGGTCAAAGCTCAAACTTACAAATAATTTATTTTTTCCAGCAATTCTGTTGCCTTTCTATAGAGAGAAGCGAAAATAATTAGTTAAAAGTTATTTGTTGTCAACAAACATCGCATGTTAAATACGCAAAGTTGTTTTCGACTTTTCTATTATGACATTTGTTCTTTGTGTTTCATAAAAACATTATTAATGCGGAGATCAAGCAATCAATCTGGGCATCATTATTGCTGAATATTTTGCCCTTTACGGGTACAGCCTTCACGACTGATAGGTCTTCAATGGCTATTTTATGTCCGTTTAGAAAACGATACAAAAAATCTTTTCAAATTCTCTATTTTTACTTTAAGCCTTTTATTGGCGTAAAATTGATTAGTGCTTTTTTGAAAATGAAGCTAAAAAAATTTGAAAAATTATGCAGAATCTGGAAACAATTTGATTAATCAGAAGCAATGAATTTGTTCATATTGACCGTAGAATATTTTCCTAAAACAAATAAAACCGCGGTGCATTGTCAAATTTGAGCACTTTACATCTCAACAGAAGAAATATTTGCTTTGTAATGAGCATATTCAAAAAAGAAAAAAAAAACAAGAAAGTCAAGAGAACAATAACATCGGATATTTCTCGAAGCTTTCGGATATTAAGGAACAAGTACAAATTACATATTTAGGTTTATTTTTAAATTCGAATTCCTAGTCTAAATATTCCAAGTCGAGAAATGCTACTTTTGGAAGAAAGATCTTATAAGTACATATATTTTTTCAAAGTTTTCAATTGATTTTGTACTATTTTTTCTTAAACGTCGTTTTCGTTAAATTCAAAGCTTCCAAGTTGATATCATTTCAACAAAGTGCATACAAAAATACATTCGCCCTTTTTTAAAATCGTTCCCGAGCCGACCCAAGTAGCACGTTATATTGCTGTCCTGTATTTTTCTACTGATTGTGCAATTTATCAAATTAGTTTATATTACTATTCTAGTAATTGTTGTGTTATGGAAAAAGCGCAATTTTTCTTTGTTGTGCAACATATCTTTAAGTTCTTCTGTTGTTACGAACATTTATTAACAATTATTGTGCAACTGATACAAAAACTCATGCATTGATCTCATTACAAATGCTTCAATTAAATCAGCAAAAAAACGATTGTGAAACTCATGGAAACTACTACGTAATGTGAACAAGAATTGAATTGATGTTTACAAAAAAATAGCAAACATAATCTCTAATGAATAAGTTTCACATTTTTTTTTTTTCCATAAATACGTTTATTTCTTAAGGCAGTTTACATAAGTTTTTCTTCGCCGTAGCATCACTTTTACATAATATTCTTATCCTAAGTTAATTCTAACATAGTCACAACGTTTTGAATTTATTAAAACATATTCTCTTATAGCTTAAATATCATCTTAGGTAACTCGTCATTAATTATGAAATCTACTCGGAAATATTATTTGAACCAAACGATTAACTTCTATAAATTATAAAATAAGCTGTTATTTTCAGACATTTTGTTGATAATTTCATAAACTGTTTCGAGTTTGTTTGTATCATTACATAATTTTTATTCTAATTTAGCTATTGGTTGAACTCATGGACGCAGCTGGGATCAGAACTAAGTCTTAAAAGGGGCCTTTATTAAATTGAAACTCCAATTTTCTTTATGAAATGATAAATAAGTTTCATGTATGAAAGGTCACGACAAGCAAGAATGTCTCGAACTGGGATATTGGATAGTTTACCTTGGGTACGCAAAGAATTTATTAGTTGAGATCTGACATGGCCAGTCGAATTGATGTTGAGCAAAGAGATAGATCTAATGCACTTGGGCGTGCAGGAGGTCTTGGGATCCGTGTCATGCTACCCATATTTAATACCGTCATGCTAAAATTGTCACAAATGTTTTGTATTAAAGATGATCTGCTATCATTGTAAACGGAACCCCACATCATTCCGTGCGAATTTAAATCCCCCAGAATCAATCGTGGAGCAGGAAGGGCTTCAACCATTTCATTAAGCTGTCGCTGTCCAACTTGTGCTTTTGGAGGAATATAAACCGAAGCTATGCAAATATCTTTGCCTTTAATGTTTATTTGGCAAGCAACAACTTCTATACTAGAAGTTGAAGGGATGTTTAATCTATAAAAGGAACAGCATTTCTTAATTCCCAAAAGCACTCCACCATACGGAGAGACTCTATCGAGACGTATAATGTTAAAATCATTAAAATTTAAAGCTATGTTTGAAGTAAGCCATGTTTCGCATAAAGCAAATACATCACATTTTTGACTATGCAATAAAATTTTAAATGAATCAAGTTTTGGCATGATGCTTCGACAATTCCACTGCAGGACAGTGATTGTATCATTTGCGGCGGGTGATAAATTATCCATCAAAAGATACAAAACCTGAGACAATTGGCCATTGAGCTGATAACTGCTTCAAAAAATTTCTAGCTATTGGAAGGAATGCCATTATGAGGGTCTTTAAGGGTTCAGATATATTGAATGCTGAGAAAATCCATTCAACAATTTCCGAAAACTTCAGTAATCCTGTTGGTGGCTGTGAAATGGAGCCCACAGGATTATTACCTTTTTCTGTGCTAGATCCTGGATTGGTTTGTGAATTTGACAAACCAGGAGGCACAGTCTTTGGTTTTGACTTTTTTTGTTTAACACGGGGATCTTTTTTTGAAGATGAAACTTTAGGTGTCTTTTTTGGTAATTTGGAAGAAGACTTCTTTCTCTTAACTGACCCTTGGGTAGTGATAAACGAATTACCTTCACTATTTTCGTCAGAGTCAGAGTCCTCTGTTTCCTCTAGATTTGAAAACCCGTTTTCGGTTTCCAAAGGGGGGACATCAATGACCGTTTTAAGCATTTCTGCATATGTGCGCTTAGACCGTGCTTTTAAAGAAAGCTTAATTTTGTCTTTGTGCACTTTAAATGCAGTGCATACTGAAATATCCTCATGAGGACTTTCCCCACAATAAATACATTTTTCAATTTCCTTGTTGCAATCATCATCTTTATGAGGTCCTTCACACTTAATACATTTTGGTTTATTGCTACAGTAAGTAGCTGTGTGTCCGAATTTTTTGCAGTTCGTACAATTCATTACATTTGGAACAAAAAGCCGAACAGGGAGGCGAATTTTATCGACATAGACATGGGACGGCAAGTTTCACATTTGATTTTCAAAACAAATGCTCGTAACACAAACATGGAATATTCTGCACATAAATAAATGGTAATATTACATATTGTAGAATTGATCTTTTATGTTTTAGTAAATTGAAAATCGACAACGAACTGCATTTTTATGGTGAAACATGTCTTCGTATGCCTGAAATTTGCAAGCGCTTTTGAATGTATGTGTTTTGATGATTGCACATCAATTCCTATAAAAAAAACTATCTATTCTTTTCAATTAATATGATCGGAATAGTGTTCAAAATATATATAAGAAAGCTATCAAATATTCATACACATTTCCAGAGATCATATTGATGTTTCAATTAATCTGAAAAATCTTGAAATGAATTTTTCTTCAATATTTTTCAACATGGCATCGAGGGTAACAGTGTGTTGAAAAGAAAATTGTTCACCCAACGTAATGATTTATTTCACCTAAATAAAAGAAAATATAAACAAGTAAATATTGAATAGAGAAATTTTTATTTTTATCAAAATAGTTGTTTTTATTTTTATCGAACTCGTTGACTTAAACAACAATACAATTTAGTCATTCATCTTAGTGAACCCGACTCAAGCGGTAATATATAACTATTATGAACTTGCTCAAGCGGTAATATATAACTCAAGTTGCTCAAGCGGTAATATATAACTATTATGAACTTAACTTTTCTTTCAATAACTTTAAAAAGTGATGTCAAGTCTGTTCATTTTTTTTCGCGAGATAAAAACCGGATACAAATTATCTTATTGTTTTTTGTTTACATTGCATATGTAATGCTGTATTTCTGGACATTTTATGATAATACTCTCACTTTGGCAAGTTTTGCGTTCGTTTCAAGCAGATAAACCTGGTATAGCTTATTTGTAAGTTTCGAATTGTGTTTCTAAAAATGAAGAAATCTGCACAGACTGACCTAATATTTCATGAGGCAACCAAGACTATGCGGACTTGGCTGCAAAATTGTTTTTACTGCGAGGTTTTCAATTCGGCTTACCATTTTTTGTCTTGCGGAGAGCATAATTTCACTATTATTTTCTTTTCAAGTGATAAACTGCCAGTCATTTGGAAAATTTTTGATAAGTTGAACAATTGTTTTAGGTACTTCGTTTTTACATGACGATGTGAAAATTTTTGTTGAGCTTCTATAACTGCTAATGTAGCGTGGGCAAGTTGGTGATTTGCTGCACAATTTTTTCAGATGTACCTTAAATTGTTCTATAGTGATATTTTGGGTAGTATTGTAAAACTTAACAGTGATTAGTTGCACAACCGATTTTAATATATTTGAAAATCTTTCTGAACTTATCTAACATAAAAAAAAACAATTCTAAAACAATTGTAGAACCTCTTGAAATTTCATTTACATTTGCATTTGCTACTTGGGGAATTAGTTTCTCAATCCGTGTAGAACAATAGTTTTGCGCTACTGAAGACGTGTGCAAAGCTCCATCCAAATCGAAGTATGTGAGCTTTAATGATTTGCTACTCAGTTCTAGAATCGGTTTTATCAATTTTTTGTACTAAATAAGTATTTGAAATTTGTAGGCTCTTATTAGACTTTAGACTAATGCATGAAATTTCCTAAATCGATCATTTTTTCTAATGCCAAATATCTCGAAAAAAAGGCATTCGACAAAATTTTTTTTTAATTTTGGAAATCTCAAAGTTTTTCAAACTTTTTACCCGGTGATGCCGATCGCTTACGCACATCCGGTTCACCTAAAATTTTTTCGAGGTGCTTGAACCTTTAACACTTTCATATAAAGGTTATTACTTTGGGCACATCCATATAAAGTTTGAGGTTATTTTCGATGAAATACACCTGTGTCAAGTGTCTCTCGAATGTTGCTTACTCAATCTGTTCAAAACTTATTTGTAACTTGTGTTGTTGCTGCTACATACCGCTAGCCAAATCAGAACATTTCTATCGAATTTATCAGTAATTCATGTAAAGAGAACGTGGAATTTTACATACCTTAGATCCTTGATAGAACTTTTCCCCTGGAAATTTTACATATGGTTCGTCTTCCTTCTGTATGGATCCTTGTTTTCTGGAGAGAATTTCTCTGTATAAATTTCAGTGACCATTGTGACAGTTTACTGGCACGGTTTTCTTCATTTAGGCAAATTCTTTGGACAGAAAAATTCTCGAATGTCTGTTGATTTTTTTTTCAAAGCTCAGTGTTCGCCTCTTAATCAAGTCTGTGTAAATCTATGTTAAAGTTCCTAATCCAAACAAAGATGGAAAAGAGCATTTTTGAAAGTAAAAAGAAGGTGAAAACTTTAGTGAATAATTAAATTATTAAATGATGATTCGGAAAAGTTATTCCACAAGCTCAAAATATTCCAGCATTTGAACTTTGAGAATTTAATAAATCTGTGTTTGTTTGTCCATACCCACAGAAACGTGTGAAAATATGTGTGACTTTAAAATGCTTCGCGGTTCTCTATCTGGTATTCTTGCCCTTAATTATCATCAATATATCCCGAAGCAGCTGCTAATCGTTGTTCAACCACGGAAAAATTTAATGATTTCGAAATGTTTGAGTTTCATCGTGGCAGATTTTCAACTTGAGTATCTAAAATATAACCTTCTCATTCCCGCTTTAGTCTGTCACAAGTATTACACATGATAATAAATCGTAACAAAACTTGTACCACAGTATGTATGGCACTAAAAATAATCTAAAAGGTGTCATTGACAACAGCCATCACTGTTTATCCGCGTTGACTCGTGGCACTCGTCCCGAAAACTTTCGCTTACCAACAGGTGAAAATAACGTAACCGCAGTGCGGTATCACACAAAGTCATAACAGTTATCACTTCCGCATGATGTCATGGTGGTGCGAAGATCGGTCATATTCCGGCATCGGCTTCTGCTGCCACCAGCTGATTGCTATGGTTAACGGAAATTAAAAAGCCCTTAACAATAGCATCAATTTCCCTTGATTCTGGCTCAGAATCGCTACCCGGTAGCGGTAGACCATTCGGCATATTTCGAATAATCAGTGCGCTGTGAAAATTTAAAATTTTCCCGAACCGGATGAAATTTCGCAGCTCATTATTTTCAGCGTCAGAGGATGAGGAAGCGGAAGTGGTACGCGGTGCTGGGCACACCACTGGCTGAGGCAATGGTGCGGAATGTTTAACATTGCTCGCGGTACCGGGATTCAAGGTTGAAAATGACAATTTGCTCGTTCGATGGCGAAGTTCCTGGCTACTGCCGGAATGCGTCCGGCAAAAACAAACCGGAACGCAGCATGAGCGATGGAAAAAATACTTGGATATGATGGAGGACGTAATCGGAGCGTGATGAAAATAAATCATATGATAATCCCTTAAAATGGATGATTCCGCAGATTGTTTCCGAGAGCCTTCCGAGAGCCACTACGCAGTTTGTTTGCCGTGGGCGTGATTCGGCTTGGATTTTGGGGCTTTAGCCCACATTCCGTCACTTCGGTTGGCAGTTGGCGGGGAGGACTACCGGTAATCCGATCAGATGCCGAAAAAAAAACAGTATTAATTTTTCAATTAGCTCGATTTTGGGACGCTCGATACTGGTTATCCGTAGGAAGTGTTCAAAAGAACCTCAAAAGGCTACAAAACATGCCAGCATATTCATTCATGCTCAAGGTTAAATTTTATCGCTTAGTAGTTGACACTACACAACTGAGAACTATCGGCTGTCAGGACACTGACAATGGCAATCGTCCATCATTGAAGACACTTGCCATCAGAGCCAGCCAGTCACAACAGAACTACCCAACATTGCATCGCTCGAGGAATGTAGTTACGTAACACAGAAGAGAACTATTCCTCCAACCAACTTGGCTGATCTAGCAGTCGGGATTCTGTACACGTCCTACTGCACGTTTATCATCAGGACCAGCTGGTTTGGTGGAAAATAGAAAAGGGACTAACCTTGGCAGCGACTGTGTAGATTTGCCTCGAACAGACACCGCAGAATGTTTTCGAATCTAGGCTACAACCCTTCTCTCGATTCGCTGATGACGCGACAGCATCCTCACTAACGAGCCAAGAAACAATCAGTGGGGCGTCCGCCCTTGTTGTAGCGAAAGTGGTACCTACTTCCTTGCAGTTTGGCTCGTTTTCCACCGGTTTAGTACTGACGAAGTGCCTCCGGATCATGAGCACGAGGCGTGTGAAGTTTCGCGTAACGTGTCGAGGAAAATTAAGTGCCAGTGGATTTGGGTGGCGAATTTGAGTAACTCGGTTCTGTTTTTGGTTAGACGACTATCCCCACAGTGTTACTGATTTGGGCTGCCCTTTTGAGCGAAATACTAGATGTAGAATAGCATCTCGCTCTTTTTTTTTTGCTCGCCGAAGGCTTTTGTTTGACTCCATGTGTGGTTAGAGTCTTCAGAGATAACTTAGCCTTTTTTTGTTAATTCTTCATCGATTGAAAACAAAGGCTCATTTACCGAGCAAATTCCTTCGGTTTTGTTTTGATGTTTCGCCGGCAACCGCGGAATACTTTCGATCTGTTTTAACATGAGCCAACCAAATTCCGCGCTTTCCACAACAAACAAAACCGGAGGACAATGGCAGGCTAGTATGAAATTCATCGTACACCGATATGCATTAGCAGATAGGTAGGCAGTGCATGGCTTTGTGCATTGTTTCCAAGGTAGAACCGAACTCAAACCGCCACCGTGCAGCCAAGCTCCGAAACTCCACCGACAAACACCGACGAAACCGACGAAACGTAAAGCCGTCACTATCAGACGCAATACATCATCATCGTGCCATTATGGAAAATCGGGAAATTCCTCATCACTGCAGACTTGCCGGTACTGCGCCGTACGGGATCCGGCGGGGAGGGCTGGATATGGGATGGATTTTCAGCAAAAATGTGCATTTTACTATCCGATGCACACATGTCGAACGAACCGGGAACGACCGTCGACCCAGGGCCCCAGCATCAGACGGCGGAAGCCAATGCCGCCGTCGAAATGGAAATTTATGTTGCGGTATTTCGTCCTGTTCACATTCCCGGGTGTCCACGGGCATTTTTTGTTGCATGTGTTAAATCCAGAAGATCAACCTTAGGGCTAGTTTCGGAGATCGTAATGTTTGATAGTTTTTTTTTTGTATTTTCGGAGGGATTGAAAGATCGATCAATACTACGTCAATTATGCTTTGGGAAGTAAAATTAATAGGCTACAGGACTAGGGTCATCAGATGTTGGGCAATGTAATAAAATACGGTGCAAAAAAGTTATTAAACATGCTTCGAAATGATTGAAACAAACTACTACGTGTTTTCATAGTCTTAGACGAGCGCGATTGGAGCTGAAAAAAAAAATTTTTTTGTTGTTCTACTTTGTGGTGCATCAGTCAATCTCGTGCTCTCAATATCCGTATATATTTCGTCAATGGTCGTCAAAAGGTGTTATAAAGAAGTGTACGTCAGTCGGTGTTGAACAGTCGTTCGCACCGCACGCGTATAGCTCTTGGCTCCTGGAATTTTTTTCTGGCTACCTAGAGTTTCATTGATTCAAGGCTTCAGTCTTTTTCAAGGCTACCTGAATCACTAACTAAGTGACTAAGTGATACAAAGAGTGATATTAGAGTGACTAAGTGATACAAAGAGTGATATTAGAGTGACTAAGAAATTAATCAGCCTTTTTTAAGGCTAGCTAGGAGTCTAATCGAAGACTAATTTAGCCTAGTTAATTTAATTTAAAATTTCATTAATTTCAAAAATGCCTGCGTCCAACCGGAAAGGCAACAAGCCTAAGGCTAAAAATAATTCAATACGGAATAAATCACAATCCGTTATTCAACATTTTTCTAATAACATTCACGATCTTATAGAATCTGAATGTAAAAATAAAAGACAACGGACGGATTTCCCTTCCGTTGATCCTATGCCGTCTAACAATATTTACGAGATTCTTCCTGAATCCGATTGTAGCGACATAGAAGAAAATTCTTCAAAAATTCCCAAAATGGACGCTTGTCGTTCTGGGAAGAAACATCAATCTATGCCACCAGTGACGGTGATGATTTCCGACTTCAAAGCATTCCGTACTGAGCTTTCTACTTTTCTCCCGGAAGTAAAAGTCTCATTTCAAATCGGACGAAGAGGAGAATGTCGAGTCTTGGTGGATGGATTGGAAGATTACGAACGTCTTATTCGATATTTGTCCGAAAAACTTCATAAATTTTATTCATATGATATAAAATCAGACAGACCCTTCAAGGCTGTCTTGAAAGGATTATCAAATGATCAACGTATTGATGAAATTAAAAATGAAATAAAAGAATTGCTTGGTTTTGCCCCTTCCCAAGTAATACTTATGAAAAAAAGAGCGAATGGTACTTCTAAACCACGCTCTGGAATTTCCCATGAACTTTACCTAATACACTTCAATCGAAGTGATGTAAACAATTTGAAAACTTTAGAAAAAGTACGTTTCATTTCCCACATTAAAATTCATTGGGAACATTATAAACGGCATAATCGTATTGCAAACTTAACGCAATGTCGTCGTTGCCAAGGCTTCGGCCATGGAACCAAAAATTGTCATATGGATATACGGTGTTTGAATTGTGGTAAATCGCATTCGAAAGACGTTTGTCCAATGAATGAAACCACTGATAAATTTTCATGTTCAAATTGCAATGGAAATCATAAATCCAATTATTTGAAATGTCCTGTCAGGGAAAAAATTTTAAACGCTCGTTCGCTTAGACAACAAGTCAAATCAACGACCTTAAATTTACAGAACATACCTGAAAATTCTTCTAAGGCACCTGCCAATTCGTCTTCTAACGAAAACAATTTATTGACAGGTAGATCGACCTCGTCATCATCTTCTTCTAATGTCAGTTATGCTGGTATATTAGGTAGAAATCTATCTCCTATTTCTTCTAATGTAAATAATCAAAACACAGGACCGCCTTGCAGTTCTTCTTCTAACGAAAACAATTTATTAATAGGTAGACCGGCCAAATCATCTTCTTCTAATGGCAGTCTACCTACAAATATTCCTTCAATGCCATTCGCTTCTTTAAATGAAGTCGATTTAGGCGATATAACTGAAAATAAAATGATCTACCTACAAGATCAACTTTTTCAAATGATCATCCAAATGAATTCGACTTCATCACTTTTTGAAGCATTTCAAATCGGATGGAAATTTGCAAATAATATTATAATGAATTTAAAATTTAACAGTGATGTTAGATAGTTATTTGAATATTTTAAATTGGAATGCTCGATCTTTGAAATCGAGTGAAGATGAATTTTATAATTTTCTCAAAGTTCACAAAATTCATATTGCCATTGTGACAGAAACTTTTCTTAAACCAAATGTAAAATTGAAAAGTAATCCACATTATGTGGTTCATCGATTTGACAGGTTTACTGGAATGGGTGGTGGTGTTGCCATTTTGTCCAACGGCAAATTAAACATCGAATTTTACCTTCTTTCAATACTAAAGTTATTGAAAGCTTGGGAATCGAAGTTGAAACCATTCATGGAATTTATTTCATCGCTGGAGCATATTTGCCATTCCAATGCACCGGCGAACAATTAAATTTCTTTAAAGGCGATTTGCAAAAACTTACAAGATATCGATCGAAATTTTTCGTAATAGGGGACTTAAATGCTAAGCATGTCCAGTGGAATTGTAGGCAAAATAACAGTAATGGTAAAATACTTTATAATCAACTCTCAGCTGGTTACTTCACAGTTCTTCATCCCAGTAATCCGACTTGTTTCTCTTCCGTGAAAAAACCCGTCTACAATTGATCTGGTTCTAACAGATCAAAGTCACATTTGTAGTGAACCGATTACTCATGCTGATTTTGACTCAGATCATCTTCCTGTAACATTCAGACTTTACAACGAAGCTATAATTAATCCAATTAGTTCTATTTTCAACTATCATAGAGCTAATTGGTTGGATTACAGATCTCACATTGAAAATCATGTGGATCATGAAACTATTTTAGAAAATTCTGCGGACATCGACACAGCAATTGATAATTTGAATCATTATATTATCGAAGCTAGAAATCTTTCAGTTCCCAGGGCTCAAACTAAATTAAATTCTCCTATCATCGATGACAATCTTCAACTGCTCATTCGGTTGAAGAATGTTCGTCGACGACAATATCAACGTTCTCGTGATCCTGCTATGAAAAACATAGTTAAGGATTTACAAAAAGAAATTAAACATAGATTTACTCTTTTGCGAAATGAAAATTTCGCTAAAGAAGTTGAACAAATTAAACCATATTCTAAACCTTTCTGGAAACTTTCTAAGGTTCTTAAGAAACCTCAGAAACCAATTCCTGCTCTCAAGGAAGGAAATCAAATACTTCTTACAAATGGTGAAAAAGCTCAAAAGCTAGCTCAGCAGTTCGAGAGTGTCCACAATTTTAATTTAAACGTTGTGAGTCCTATTGAAAATGAAGTCTCACTGAAGTATGATCATATTTCAACCCAAGTGTTATCACACGATGCCATTTTTGAGACGAATTTTGATGAAATTAAATCAATTATTAAGAAACTCAAAAACATGAAGGCTCCTGGTAATGATGGAATTTTTAATATTCTTATTAAAAATCTTCCCGATGTTGCCTTGAGACTCCTGGTTAAAATTTTCAACAAGTGTTTTTCATTAGCTTACTTCCCAAAAAGATGGAAAAACGCTAAAGTAATTCCTATCCTAAAACCTGATAAAAACCCAGCAGAAACATCAAGTTATCGCCCAATTAGCTTACTTTCTTCAATCAGTAAACTTTTTGAAAAAATTATCTTGTTAAGAATGATGACTCATATAAATGAGAATTCAATTTTTTTACCAGAGCAGTTTGGATTTCGTCATGAACATTCAACTACTCATCAACTTGTCAGAGTAACGAACATGATAAAATCAAATAAATCTTCTGGGTTATCCACTGGAGTTGCTCTTCTAGACATAGAAAAAGCATTCGACAGTGTTTGGCACAAAGGTTTAATAGCAAAAATGTCTGATTTCCAGTTTCCTATTTATTTGATCAAAATGATTCAAAATTATTTAACTGATCGTACTCTTCAGGTTAGCTATCAGAATTGTAAATCTGAATTGCTACCCGTACGAGCCGGTGTTCCGCAGGGTTCGAGTGTAGCTCCAATCTTGTATAATATTTTCACTTCTGATCTTCCAAATCTACCCGTTGGTTGTCAGAAATCGCTATTCTGTGACGACACAAGTCTGTTAGCCACAGGTAGAAATCTAAGAGTGATCTGCAGTCGCCTACAAAGAAGTTTAAATATTTTCAGTGATTATCTGTCAAAATGGAAAATTAAACCAAATGCAGCAAAAACGCAATTAATTATCTTTCCTCACAAGCCAAGAGCTTCTTTTCTAAAACCAAACAATAATCACATTCTCAAATTGAATGGCTTGGAATTGACATGGTCTGATCAAGCTAAATACTTAGGTTTAACGTATGACAAAAAACTTACTTTCAAGGATCACATTGAAGGAATCCAGGCAAAGTGTAATAAATATATTAAATATTTATATCCTCTTATAAACAGAAATTCTAAGCTCTGTCTAAAAAACAAATTGTTAATTTATAAACAAATTTTCAGACCAGCCATGCTTTATGCGGTACCAATTTGGTCAAGCTGTTGTTCCACCAGGAAAAAAACGCTTCAAAGGATTCAGAATAAAATTCTGAAAATGATTCTGAAGCGTCCTCCCTGGTTTAGTACAAATGAGTTACACAGACTCACAAATATAGAACCATTAGATGTAATGTCACATAATATTATAAGCAAATTCCGACAAAAATCGATGCAATCTTCAATTGAATCGATTCGCTCTCTGTATTAGTTAGTAAGTTAGTATATAAGTTCCTTTTCCCCATTACACAATACAAGTAGGTTTAGAATTTTCCCTACACAAAAATCTCAGAATTGCGGAAGCAAATGATGTCTTCATGGTAATAACCAAATCATATATATATATATATATATATAACAGGGCTGAAAAGTCACCACTTGTGGCTGAACACCCAATTTAAATCTTAATAATTTAATTTTAACTCATATTCCAATAAATAGTTATTTATAAAAAAAAAAAGAAGTGTACGTGAGTTACTATACCATGATAATCCTTGAGGCCATGAATCAGTTAATTTGGTTAAAACTGAACACTTGGTGTCTTTGTGGCTCTTTGGTAACGTACGTTGGTCAGCTGGCAAAAACCGAACATAAAAAACAGCCATTATTAACAAAAACCTTAGTACAAACGGATGGAAACGGATCGTTTCTCCAAAAGTCATTTTGTCGAAAGTGTCATTCTACCGAAAATCATTGGACCTAACTATTATTTGGCTGGGAAAAAGAATACAAATATTTTTTCTTAGTCCAACAGTTCATTTAGCAAAAAAGTACCGCTTCGATATACTGTAAAAACCAATTTAAATGCTTATAATTTTCATTTTTAATTCGTATAAATGAAAATCGTAAAGTTCAAACTCGTTTTTATTTTGCCGAAAATTTTGTTCCTGAAATTCAAATATATTTCGATTCCGAGAAAACTCTAAGATTCTGCGTAGTGACCATTGCTTTTGATGAAAAGGCTTCCGACAAAATAACTCTTGATAGTTGATAACCTGATGCTACCAACACTGATCCCGCGTAATAGCAGAAATTATCAGAACACCGGAAAGCTTCAAAACGATATCTCAGGTTGAAGAATGTACGAAGATGCGATATGCATTCCTTGATAATTCCAGAAATTGGTTGCTTGCATAAAGAAACCACTTCGACTTGTTACGTGTTACGAGTGGATTTGTTTGGCATGCACTTCCTTTACGTCGAAGTAATTCGAAAACCATTAGCTATACAAAAAAGCTTTGAGATGCGGTTTTTCCATTTCCTTTTCAGAAAGTTTATCAGTACTTTAAACATTCGAGTATATTTTTGCATTGTATTATCCCTAAGTATTACTTCTTTTTTTAAGGAACCATTTTTGTACAATTTTTGTATAGTTTTCGAGTTACAATGATCTGAAGAAACTCCAGTCAAGAAATGGAATCGGCGCCGAAGTTTGTTGAAGGTATCTGATTTCTAAAAATTAATAATGCGCTTAAGCTAATTTTTTCATTGTGTCACACGACTGAGGATAAAAAAGGCGGGTGAGTAGTATCAGAGACAGAACCGGATGACGTGAATACTAATAAAATGAACTGTTAAACGGATCACTGAACCTTTGTTCCGCAATTGAATTTTGAACTGAATCTGTATTCTTCAGCTGAAATTTTTCAAAATTCAGTTTTCGAATTAGGATGTGAGCTCCGAAATTCAGTTTTGGCATCCAGATCCGGAACTTAGTTAAAAAATCTTTAGATTCTAGTTCCTGAATCCAGTTACACTTCTAGAATTGTGAAACTGAGTTTTGGAACCTGCATTCTGGTACTGAATTCTGAATTTTAAGTCTGGAATGCATTTTATAACAGAATTTTAGAAATACAACTGAATATTCGATCTAAATATTGATCCTAGATTCTGGTCTGAAGCTCCAGAGCTTCAAACTCCGTTTCAAAATTCTGAACGTGATTTCAAAATCTGAATTCCGGCCAAGAATTGGAATCGAGTCCTGGTCTGAACCTTAATTTCAGTTCTTGAATTCAGTTTCAAAATTCAGATCCAAGCCCAGTATTCAATTCCGAAATTTAGTTCCTGTGTCCAGGTCTAGCATCACAATCTCTCGGTTCCAAAATCCAGGCTCAGAATCAAGTTCCGGAATTCTAGTACAGTTCCAGAATTATAGACTTGCATTTTGAACAAGGAGCTAAATTTTAGATCTATATTCTGTAAATGAAAAACAAAATCTGGTTTTGGACTTTCTGGATGACCTGGATTTCAATCGGAACTGAACGAATCGACTACGCAGGCTAGAAAGAATGAAGCTTCATATTAGTACCTTCTTTACTTATCAAACATTTCGGAAAACTTTAATTTTTGAATATTTGTGATTATCTTATACTACTGAAAATTGTATCACAAATTCCTTATCATATCTCCGATGGTGTGGAAGAAGAATTATGATGATAAGTTAACAGAATGCAAAAAAATTATTTATGTCACCCAATCCTCAAATCTAACGCAGATGTAATGCACATTAAAATATCTGACACCACTTGTATATCCTGGAGTCAGCGAAATACATTCAATCCAATAATCAAAACACCCAATTAAAAACTTCGATAAAGGTGCGTGAAAAATTCCTAAGCAAAATTCTGATTTTAATATCAATTATATAAATTAACAAAAGTATTTGGTTGGAATTGATGAAACATTTAAATCATCTGTTTTATTCCTCCTAGGGGTACACAGATATATTATTGTTTTAGGTAAAGAATAATATTTCCTTAGTGTAGCTGAGAAAATAAAGACCAAAACCTCATCAAAACGAGATCACTGCCGGAAAATCTTTTCATGATCAGAGAATTTTAAATCACATCGATCAATATCGGTACTGATCTTCCGTCACACAATGGATAGGGATTTTGAGCTAAAATGATCCTTGATTTATGTAAGTTCAATCATTGGATGATTCGATAAGCTTTGATGTTGGTGGAGGAAAATCACATATGATCAAGATAAAACATGACATGATCTACGTCTGAAATCGTTGATCTCCCGCCCTTTTTCAAATGGAGTACAATTGAATAAACTGCACCAGAATTATATTATTATCAATGCTAGAAAATAAAATTACTGAAAAAAAATTGTCAGCGCATAACTTAAGTTAAACCGTTTGAAGACATCTTTTTCTTTTTTACTCATATTAGGCAAAATTTATTAATTTCGCTAATTTACTCGCTCCTCCTTGCACTTTTGCTGATCACAACAAAAATGATTTCCTGCATCATTCATTTCCGAACTTACAAGAAGAAGCTTTTACATCAACAAATACACATTTTCCTATAGAATGTAAACGTTTATTGTGGAGATTTTTTATAAGAAATAGGGCAAAGCAGTAATATAATTAGGTATTTCAAAAATGCGCTCATTGAAAATATTGGACGTCACATTCCAAAAACCTCCTTCACTTCCCCCTGTCGCAAAAGGTTACGTTTTATGAAACACCCCCCTCCCCCTTGCGACGTGACGTTTTTTATGGAAAGCCCTTTAGCCCACAATTCATAAAACTTAAATTTTGAATTATTTGTGGTTGTGTCCTTCAACTGGAAATTTTATCATAAATTGCTGATGATATAATAATAAAAAGATATAATAATAAATTGCTGATCACATTTTCGATGGCATGTAGCAAAAATTATCTTGATACATTAGATGCAAAAAGAGATATTCACAATTAAAAACTTACCACTCTCTCGAAAAGTTAAATCTTGAAAAGACGCCCCATAGTAAAGTAAATCGTATTCACGACAAAAACATCACCAACAGTCGAAACGTTTGGCAGTCAAAAACAAGTTCTTATTTGACCCCTAAGTGCATACTGTATAGCTTTATTTGCAAACTACCAGTTTTAGTGAAATTTTTATTTCTTGGTACTTCCACTGTTTCGGTTGTTGTTTAGTGTATAAATATTGTATGCAAATGATATATTTTTTTTAATTTTTGCTTTTCCCATATAGAAAGGTAATGCAATCACTGTGAAAACCGACTTTTGAACTGAGGCCCGGAGGACCAAGTGTCATATACCATTCGACTCAGTTCGTCGAGTACGCAAAATGTCTGTGTATGTATGTGTGTGTATGTGCGTTTGTGTGTATGTAACGTGTTTTTTTTTGCACTAACTTTTCTCGGAGATGGCTGAACCGATTTTCACAAACTTTAAGCTCTTTAGACCCCATGCCAAATTCCTGAATTTCATTTTGATCTGACTTCGGGTTCCGGAGTTATGGGGTAAAAATATCATTTAGGGGTTAGCCAAATTTTGTTCTAGGGCACATAATCGTTTTATTATTTTTACGTTTCGTCTTAGATTCATCAGATCAGAGCAGTTCAAATTGAACTGCTCAGTGCTAAACTCGGCAGTTCAATTTGAACCGCTAAGCAGACGTAAAGTTTCTGCTACTTACAGAACACTTTTTGTTTTGCAACGGAATGATTTAACCTGCATCGGCCAGAAATAGTCGAAAACACGTTTTCGTTCGGCACGTCAGAAAAGACATTGCACTCCGTTGCAACACAAAAAGTGTTCTGTAAGTAGCAGAAACTTTACGTCTGCTTACCGGTTCAAATTGAACTGCCGAGTTCAGCACTAAGCAGTTCAATTTGAACTGCTCTGCACTGATGAGTTTAAGACGAAACGTAGAAATAATAATGAAAATATGTTTCCTAGCTTTTCTCATAGATGGCGTAACCGATTTTTACAAACTTAGGTCCTATGGTCCCATACGCAATTTTTAAATTTCATCTGAATCCGAATCCAATCCGGATCCGAAAATATAGGGTAAAGTGTGGTAAAAATTTTATACCATCACTGAAAAGGGCGCAAACCCGTAAAAAAATGTCTAAATCGACCTCATATCTTCTTCAATTGATAGTTTTTATCAGTTATCAGACGGTTATTCTTTCAAGAATCGAAGAAAATTATTTTAAAGAATATCACAGTGTTATATATGATAGTATGATTGATATGAGAAAGGCATCATTACATCACTAGGTGGATTAAACAGTTGTTTAATATATTCCTTATTTGAGTAGAAATGTCTCAAGATTCTTATTTACTCATATAGTGAAACCATATATTCAAAATTTTGAGTGCAATAATCGTTGTAAAGTGAAACGAAAAGTTTATTCTTGACATGTGAGTACATTCTCCATCCAAATTATGTTATTTTGCAGCCTGCAATATACCATAATTGATATAGAAAAATTGAGTAAATAACAATAATTGTTGACTTTTAAAAATGAATTCTCATAGGAAAATAGAAAATCATGTCTCATTCATCGAAACGGTTTTCAGCGAACCGATTTTTGGCGACATAATCCTCTCTTACATAAAATAATGAGAAATTGATGAGGAAATAAATTTGATTTCGGAGCATACCAAGTGGACCAACATATTTCAATATATATGAGAAATCATAAACCTTTTGAATCGAATGAATTGATAAAAAAACCTTCCCTTGGTTATTCATGTAAACATGCGGTTCTAATTTTATTACTTTTCCTTATTTCCATTTCAGAACGCAGTGATAGAGCATTGGTGGCATTAGTGAATCTAAGTCGAAAACAACACAACAAACAAAAAACAGCAACAACAGTGGTACAACACGACCAGTGCACGTGTGCTCCAGCGAATCGAAAACAAGTGTCGACACGGTGGCTAATCCCCGGACATCCACCGCAGTGGACAGGGTCGAGCGCCGAGTTCGACTTTAATGTGGGAAATGTTGGATCCGACCCTAGAGTGTGGCAACGAATGCGGCGGCCCGGGACCACCTCCGGAATTCCGAATCCCGCCACCGCCGCGGCCCCCGTTCCTGGCGGAGCTGAGCAACTGCAACGAGGACGGACCGAGCGGTCCCTTCACCGACGGGGACATGTGCGAAGCGATACCGGTAAGTGAACTGCTAGCGCAGCCCACGGCCATCGAGAAATGTTTACCTATCCAATTATTCAAGCCCGACAGCAACGTCGCTATGTCTACGATTGAAAATGCAATTAAAACTTTTGCAAGAACTAACTTTTCAATTAATACCCCGGCAAACAACTTCAGTTGCGCATTGCATCTAATGAATACTGACGTGTGCTACAGCGCAGTAACTAAATAGCTGTCACACTAAACAGTTCGCTGAATACCTGCCATAAAAGGATCAGTACGGAAAGCGTTGTAGCGCACACAGATGACGAGCAAATTCGTTTCAACGTCCAACTTTTTCTTGTTTGCATCCGGAACTTGGGAAAAAAGCGTTCGCGATAATAGAGTTGAAACTATGCTTATTTAACACTCTTTCTGCCATAAAAAAATAGAAAAGCTGTGAAAATTTGCTTTCGCCTTTTCATGCACTGTAAGCGTCCAGAAAAACTGCATCCCCCGAACTCAGAATGACTATCTCGTGTAACATTCAAACTCCGCGTGGTAGTTTTCTCTTTCGACAGGATAACAGCGGGGACTTCGTATGTTCCGGTAGGGCTGTTTTCCAAACAAACAGAAAAACACCCTCCTGATGGCAGCACTACCAAATTATCAAGCATTTTTGTTTGTGTTCTGCTATCATGAAGTTATTCGTTGAAAGAGCATCAAATACGGTTGCAATGGCGATGAGGAATTCAGATCATTTCTAGGTATCGAAATCAAGTACATATTCGAACGTGGCCTTTACTTTGTCTTTTACATTTTGATAAAACATTTTTTATGTTCTCGCATCAAGGAAAGATTATGACCTGTATTGCTGTAATGGTTCTGATCTCGGTTTAAAAAGCTGGCATCATTGTTACCACTCCATAGCCGATGCAAAGTTCGGGCTATTTCCAAACAAATTGTTGGTCCGTTAGCAAAACCTGTTAACTGTAACGATTATTACACCCCTTTCCAGGTTGAAACGACCAACGTTCAACATGTTTCGTCATTTTCCGGGCTATCACCATCGTCACTGGACACGGACCCGAGCATGCTGGAATTCTCCACCCTTCCTCAAGAGCGGCGAGATGAAACTTTTTCATCGACCCGAATAAACCCAAAACTATTTTCGACCCGGTTCGATTATGTGCGGGAAGTGAACAATCCACGATGCCAGAATCATTTTATTACAGTTGACAGAAAGCTCGGCTACCCTCGAACTCCACCCACAATCTGCTGGTGCCACTTCCGGTCGGTCGGTCGATCGGAGCGGAATTGTCGGTCACTGGAATGGCCACAATTGACCAACATTCGGTCGTTTCGAACCCGGTCAGACCATCCGGATGACCTTTCCGGGTGCCGATTGTTCGAACAATAGAACTACGAAAAACTGCGGGTGAAATTTAAGAGCGTTTTCAACTGAACTCCGTGTAGTATATTCTGCTGAACCACGCTGTTGTGTATCATTGTTTCCAGCCTAGAATGGAGCTGTGCTTTTTCCTGTTTTTTTTTGCCACACTGCGAAAGAGCAAATCTCAGCTCAGCTTCTGTAGTGGTGAAAAAGCATGCACCGCCAGCCAGATCCTGGAATATCCAACGGACGGGAAAAACGACAAAAAAAAATCGAACATCACCGTTTGGGCTGCTCTCGAATCCATTAACTGCACTATAAATGTCGAATAAAATTAAGTTTTATTCGTGCAAAGGATACCTCCGCTCGGTCTCCGCAATTTTTTTTTCTGTCGGAGCCATACCATTTTTATGACTGGCACACAGAAGCCTTTACGATCGCCAACGGGGTGGTGGTGGTGGTGGTTGTGGGAATTGGGTTCGGAAAACTGAAAACTCTCGTTCTCGCTAGTGGTTTTTCTTTCGCTTCTCGTTCGCCTCCTTCACTGCCGGCAACGATGACGGCCGGCTATTCGAACGTACACTTTATCGGCGACGAAAATTGTTGGTTCAGTCTGTTGCGCTTATTTGATTCGAGCCTCGGGCCGGAAGTGTGTTGCAGTGGTGTGCTATTCGTCGACTTAAAAATTTGACTTTTCAGTTCATGCAGATGATTTTGACCCGCCTGTTCTGTGAGACTGGGCAGCCATCGTGGAGCTGCAATGGAAACTGTTCCCTTGCGAATATTAAGTTATTAGAGTTTGAGCATTTTATGCGAGTTCATTTAATTAAATTCCCATAGGTTTCATTTATATTCTCGACCGCAAGAGCGATGACTTTTACGATCGAGTATGATTTGCAATCCGTGTCAAACGAAAACAGCTTGATTCCTCAGAGGTTGCAATTCTCCATAAGTGTAATGGATTGGTCTGCCCTGGAAACACATGTTGACTCATTTGTTCTCATTTTCCGTTAACACATAATAAAAAAACCTGTTTTAATCCACCTAGTGGTGTAATGATGCCTTTCTCATGTACATATAATATTGCGGTATTCTATTCAAATTTTCTCTTCGATTTTTGGAAGAAATCAAGTGATTGTTTATGCATGACATACAGAATAAAACATTGCTTTGATTGCGTAAGCCATCCTTAAGAGAACGAAATGGGTTCACTATTATATGCACTTCCGGCACCGGAACCCGAGAACCGGTATAATCGTAGTCGGTTCGTACGGCCACTAACTAACATGACACACAAACTCTTCTAGTACGCACCCTATAATTCCGGAACCGGAAGTCGGATCCGGATGAAATTCAGGAATTCCGTATGGGACCGGAAGACCTTTCATTTGAATCTAAGTTTGTGGAAATCGGTCATACCATTGCTGAGAAAAGTGAGTGAGATCCATTTTGGTATATATGACCACTATTTCCGGTACTTCCGGAACCGGATACCGGGAACCAGGATAGCCGGAATCGGTTTGTTTAGTTGCCTACTGATAATGACTATCGATTTGTGTAGTTTTGAGACCAGTTTAGAAAATTTTTTACGTTTTTTGTTTCGCCGGTTTAAGTGACGGTGTACAATATTGAACACACTTTACCCTATAATTCCGGAACCGGAAGTCGGATCCGGATGAAATTCAGGAATTCCGTATGGGACCACGAGACCTTTCATTTGAATCATAGTTTGTCAAAATCGGTTCAGCCATCTCCGAGAAGAGAAAACTTAGTGAGATTATTTGACACATACACACACACACACATACATACACACACAGACATTGCTCAGCTCGATGAACTGAGTCGAATGGTATATGACACTTGGCCCTCCGGGCCAATTTTCACTGGTCGATTTTTCAAGTGATTGCATAACCTTTCTATATGAGAAAGGCAATACATTTTTAAAGGTTTCTCGACGGTTCGGCGTCGCTGTTTGTTGGTGGAAGAATCGTTATTACTATTATTTTTCCAGGCCTAAAGTTCACTGTTATCGGAAACAGGCGTATTTTGTTGTACAGATGCAGATCTTGGTTTCGTTGATGAGATTGTTGGTTGGGGATGTCTTTTTTATCAAATTTATCATATGACTTACCACAGTGAACATCTATCTGATAATATTGACATGTGACCAGTTGATTGTTGTACGTGATCAGTGATGCAACTGGGAATCTTGTGCATTGAGCGAAGATTAGGCAAAAAGGTATGAAAGCGGTTCCACTGAAAGTCGCGGTTTTTTTCTAAAATTTAAGTTTTTTAAATTACCTACTCTCTAACCTAGCTTTTGAGAAGAACTAAGAAAAAGTTCCTTGTTAATTTTCAGAAACCAATATACTAATAATTGTTGGTCCAATTTATGTTGTGTCTTCGGCAACGTAGACCTAGTAATTATGTTCATGTTACCTTTATTTTCATGAACATTACTAAGAAACTTTTCAGAAAACTCGTCATCGTATCGCGAATAAACAAGTTATTTGAGCCTGAACTAGCATAACTTTATCAAATTGGCAACAGTTTTAGGTCACATATAGATTTATTGCTTACTGTATCACCACTTACAATAAGGGTTTTAAATTTCTCACACAACGCACCCTAAAGTTCCGGAACCGGTTGTCGAATTTGGGCGAAATTTTATAGAAATTTATGGAATTATAAGTCGTTTAATTTGAGCCTAAGTTTTTGAAAATCGTATGAGCGGTCTCTGAGAAAATAAAGTGATTTTCTTTTTTCGGCTTTTTGATCACTATTTTCGGTACATCCGCAACCGAGAGCTTGGAACCGGTGTACCCAGAAATTGGTTCTAAAGGAGAGGAACTTATATATCCAACAGATTGAAACTACTTGGAGCCAAATTTGAAATCTTTTTTACCCCTTTTGTATCGTCGCTCTGGAAGACGGTTTGCAATTTTAAACACACTTCACCCTGTATTTCAGAAACCGAAAATAGGATCCAGATAAAATTCAATGGTAGCCTATGGGACCATAAAACCGTTCAACCTTTCACATGAATCTAAGTTTGAGAAAATCGGTTCACCCATCTCCGAGAAAAGTGTGACCTCACGAGCTCGACAAACTGATTCGAATGGTATATTAGTAGTAGGAGTGTTATTCGGTTCACAGTGATTGAATAGCCTTTCGTTGTGGTAAAAGTAATATTACACTGTGAACCTTCGTATTAATGACATGTAAATAAAAGAATTGTATTCCCGAATAGAGTGTGAGATCAAAAAGAAAACTCAATTTGATGTTGTGCTGTTCGCATATATCGATTACTTAATTTGCTATCGTTTTGGTCGTTTTAACGGTTAAAAGATCAAAATCGAAAGCAAAAATAAATGCTGTGTGACATCAAATTGAAAATTAGTTTTGCTCTCAGTGAAAGCAATGAATGTAGATTTTCTCGAAATGACACGTCACGAGCATAAGCTAAAAATAGACTAGCCAAAAAAGGTACGGGATAGTATACATTTAGGCGCTTTCCTCGCAAGCAAAAAAAAAAGAGATTGTATGCAACCCCCACTAACCACACCACGAAGAGAATCCGGTTTCGAACTTAGGTGGTGGTTTGGAATGCGAACTTTTTGCGATTGAAAAAAATCCTTTCTTCGCGGTTATGGTTGCGGTCAACTGCCACTCATTTGTTGCTTAGTATCTATATGTTTTTACCATTATCATAGTTTGAAATTTCGATCGAAACATTTTCTATTTAAAATTTTTCTATTTCTATTTAGAGTTTTTGTAATAGAATGTCTCATATCACCGAGTGGAAGTGATCGTCATAAGCCATCCGAATCTGGTCAATGAACTGATAATGACATTCGGCGAAATGATCTTTTCAGTGAAAGGGTTTCCGACAAAATGGTTTTCGGCGAAACGGCTTCCGACAATATGTCATTGATCCGAAATTTAAGCCTACTCAATATTCTACCATTGATCAACATATCTTATGATCACAGTTTCCGAACATTTAATCAAAACATGTAACAATAATAAAAATAGACCATAGCTCGAATTCAAAATTTGGCCAGAAATTGGATTTAAAATTGCCATCACATGGATGTCAAGGTCACTAACCAAACTCGTGATTCTTCATTTATTCTAAAAACAACATTATTAAACAGTAGGAACGCAACTTTTGTTATCGCTGACAGGAATTTTAAGAACAATTATTTGTTGTGACCCTAACAAAGTTGAAAGTGTCATCCGATTTTCTTTTATTGGAGCATCCAAAAAGTTCAACTCATTTTACTGATCTTGGAATCGGCTTTGAAATAATACGGAACAAGACGAAACTTTTCAATGTCCAACAAAACAAAGCCACATCAGTGAATTTCGGGTAGAGAATTGGAGAAGCGACTAGTATTAGAGGCTTGATAAGAATCAGTAACTTTTCATCATGACAATGTACGGTCATATGATGTTTTGGTCGAAAACTTTTTTTGGTAACAGTAAACGGGTATTACAAATATAATTTCGACAAATCTTATAAAATGAGTATTTTCGGAAAGGATTAGATGAGTAGATGCTGGAAAACCTACGTCTTTTTAAATTCCAAGATAACGACTTTTTGTTTGATAATATTACTTGAAAACCCTTATAATATTTGTATATTTTTTAACGTATTTGATAGATATCCATCGGAAATTGGTGTTGCAGCTCTACTACTCTATTTAAAAACATCCATATTTCAAATATCGAAATATCGCTGGTTTGTAAGCGATAATCACTGAAACAATTGTAATAAAACTTTGACACAGAAAAAATAGCTACACTCACACGATGAGTGGTTCAAATTAATTTTCGGATTCAGTCTTTTTCCCGCGCGCACGAATTCAGCAATTGTAGTACCTACGGACTTCAAAGTTTTAATTTTTTTAATCTCGGAATTTGATTCGATTAATTGCGCCCAAGATCAATCATCGTTCAGTAAAGTAAAGAGCCAATCATTTACCCGCAGCAACCCGGCATTGTTTCCGGAAGTGCTCCGTTCATTTTTTCTTTCATAAGGTAATTGAATTACGCTACCCGTTCCGATTAAACCTGGCCGTACCCGACGATCCTTTCCCAAAGACCATCCGCGTACTATCTGTTTTGAGTGACCTCGTCCCCCGTTCGCTGAATGGGTTGTTTCGGATTAAATGTAATTGAAAAAGCCCTTCTTCTCCGAACCATCGCTTTTTTCTTCGGTTCTCTTCCACCACGCCACGTCGAGATATATCCTCACAACCGACGATAAATCCAAAGCATTCACCAAAGCCCGGTAATTGAAAAATTCTCGTACTTCTCCCACAATAGGAAATTGATTTTGCTCTTATCACTTTGACTCGTCGCTCATATCTTCTTCGCCCGTTCGGCCTCTCCACGGTAAAATGGCTAAACCCTTTGCCGGGGTATTGTTTGGATTTTCCTTCGATTGGTTTTTTTTCTCGCGTGCTTTCAATGCGGTCAGGAAAGCTAAACTGAACTGAAAAGAGCGAACGCTACCGAGTTAAGAACAAAACAAATCGGAATCAGCTCGATTCCATGCAAGACAACCTGACCGCTGTGGAAACATCGAAAATCTGACTGGAATAACTATTTCCACTCGCTTTTGTTCTCTTATCACAATGGCTAGTTGGTGAGCTCGCGTTCAATTTGGGTTAATTTTTTAAAGTCCCCTAAAGAGTCAGCACGAACGACCATCGAATTGCGTGTGCTCGAATTTCCCAAAATTAGCGCTGGTATCTTAATCGATTATTATCTTCTTTGCAGATCCAGCAAAAAAAAAGAACAGAGCCAACTATACAAAAAAAAAGAATCCAACAATTTCCAAAAATTCCCACGTCAGCTCAGATCAATATTGACCGAGCAAATTTGTCGCATTTGTAATCAGGATTCCGTCGCAGCAAATAAAACTTTGTTTCATTGTCCAACTTTCGCTTTCGGCAACGACTTTTTTTTTCGCCCACTCCAGGACAAAAAAGGATTGTCCCAGTTAAGTTACGAGTGCGGGTCGGTCGGTCGGTCGGTCGAATCGGCGTTGACCGGTCTAAATTAAATACCGAAGACCCTCGAAACCTTTCGGACAAGGCGACGAGTTCGAGGCCGAAGTGCCCATTACTGGGCGTCCGGGATGTGTTTCAACCATATCGCAGTCCATTCACCAATGAAGGGGAAACGTTGGACTTTCCACTTCATTCCTCTTCCGCAGCCGGGTGTGAACGGGACGGAGCGGGAACCAAGCCGAGGACAATTTGGCGAATTTGCCAAACGTTCTATGCAAAGTAAATAAAAATTCCTTTCGTTAGTCGACAGTCAGAATTGGGCCACTAGTCCCACTGGCAGCTCAGCAGGATGGGTAGAAAGCGAAGTGGGCCAGGGCCAGGGAACAGAAAGGATATCATTTAATTAAAGATTTTTTCCTCCGGTTTTTCTGTGTGACTTTGGTATCGTGAGAGAGAGACACACACACACACACAGAAGACAACCCTGGTAAAGTGTGAAAAATCACTTTTGGGACAAAGTTTTATCTTTGGCAACTTTGCAGTAGCAGCAGCTGGGGGAGATACCTTCTTCGGTGTGTTGTGGCAGCAGCTTTTTCGTTTTGCTCGGTACCAGCGATGGGGTTACTATTTTATCTGGAAAGTTTTTTTTCTTCCTTCTGCTGCAGAGCACCATTAATTTTGTTCATTTAAATAAGTTGTATTATTCGTGAAGTTTTGCCAACTTAAACAATGGAAAGAATAGCGGATTTCTGTGACGGGCAATTAAGTGTGATTGATTTATACACACTCGGCGAGAGGAGCAAGTTTTCTCGTTTGTTCCGTCCTGATTCCAAAGTTTCGAATGCTATAATTACTCTAATCTGAAAAGAATCAGTGCAGATAACAGATAAAAAGAAATCGTTTGTAGCAAACTTTCTCGATTTGTAATAGGAAATGCAGTAAACTTTACCACTGTGAAACGATGTGGAGTCCAAAAGGCTGTTTCAATAGACTATGTCTAATGCAATTGTTTGGTTTTACTAGTCTGTCTAAAAGTACATTTGAAAATCTCCAAATGTTTAAGCTTTGTTGTGGAAAAAAATATTACTGATTACTTACATCATTTTCCCATCAAATTTAATTTTCTGATCTATTCGGTAGTCTTTTAATCCCCAGAATGAATCTAACCTAATTTTAATATCTTCGTCTGATTAGAAATAATCATAAGACCAACTGTATGAAAATCCAAATAGTTTTTGATCGAAGCTGAATTAGGTGACCGAGCATTGTCGTGAAATCCGACACCGGTCTTACCATACGACATCCTTCTGGTTCCCTTTATCTTAACTGCGCAAGAATTTCGATTTGGCGTTGAAAACTACAGTAAATAAATTCAGCTTTCATCATCAGTGATAGTACATTGCAAAATCGACATCTTGTTACACTGATTTAGCAACATTTGTGACATGTAACGTCTCCGTTCCTAATTTCTTCGCTTCAACCCATTCGGCACCCAATTTCCAACCTTTCAGATCAATCAAATTACATTATTGGTTAATTTCAGACATCGATAGCCAAACATTCCGATCTGATTCCGATAAAACTATGCACTTGTTTTCGGTAAGAAAATTGTTCCGAACCGATGGAGATAGACTCATGACTGATGTTAAACAATGAAATTATCGCCAATCTAGAAGAAAAAATTACAAAAAAACTGATTAGCAGGAATTTGCGAATCTTCAAGTACTAGATGAAAAAATCAATGGAGCACTATAGTGAGATTGCTCAGTAGTAGCCTCTCGAGATATTCAGACGTGATATTCAAAGAACTCATGATTTTAAATTGTGTAGTTTTAAAGTGCTATAGGTAATTGTATATATTGCGTAGAAATTATTGAAAATGAATCAATCCCACCAACGTAAACTGTTGGTTTTCTTATCAAATTTTAAACTAAATTAAAACATGCGGTTTCTAAAAAAAAAATTTGAATAATTTTCTAATTCTCGTAACAGAATTGAAACCTTTCTGTAGTCTATATTTTTTAAGAGTGGGTAATCAATTCCTACCTACAATTCAACGATAACGATTTGAAAGGGGGTAAAAGATGATTTTGTAAGAGGTATACGATTTGATTTCCAAAAAACACTCAAAAAATTTGAGAATATTGATGAAATCTTTATTGGAATCGATAGAACGATCAATATAATTTAATGTTTGAAGATGATTCCATGCAAATACTGGTCGCGGCTACGCCTTAGATGATCCATGCACAAGGTCCAGTGTTGGCACACGCTCTCCAGAATATCGACCGATAATCCAAACCAAACAGCGACTTTTATGGGATGCTTTGGTAGCTCTTGTAAGGCTTCTGGTTGGTCTTCATTTCATATGCGGCAATTTTGCTTCTTGTCGGATCCATTCAACCAGAAATGAGCTTCGTCGCTTAACACAATTTCTCGATAAAAGGCGGGTGGGTAATGTCAGAGACATAACTGGATGTCGTGAATACGAATACAACTGATATGTTCCTTAACACATCCGAATATCAATTAGTTGATCAATTGTATGAATTATGCAAGCATTCCCCTTTTTCAAAGAAGAATTCACTTGATCTTGATTACTGTGAATTCCACACAGCGAAAAGTGCACAAATCTAATCAAACTGTTCTAGATTTGCACTAAACTGAGGTTTTTTACCTTCGATTTGCGAAAAAGGAATAATAAAAGTTTTTTAGAAAACTTTTAAAACCATTAGAACGGCTGATTTTGTGTGATTCTCTCCACCGTGGTCCTGTTTCCATTGTTTTTTCACCAATGCAAACAACTGTTAGCTGTGACGTAATCGCTCTTGTCGGAAGCGAAACTAGCTTTGAAAACAACACACAATACATCTGCTCCCAGTGGCGATAGAATCCAAACTGATCCAATTTTAGTTAGGAGGTTTCTTTTTACGTGATTTGCATAATTTAGTGAAAGAAACTATCAGGGTGCTGTACGGGATTCATTCATGCCTTTCAGAAGGACCAAATTGTGGAACTCACTACGATATTAAACACTGTTCGGAACGTTTTTCTCAAATGATTTGTTGTACAGCAGTAGATATTTTGTTGTCTTCCTCAGAACGCGTTCTGATTGGCTGGTGTTGACAAGCGTCAAAAGAGACAGGTTTTCAATAGTGTACTATTGAAATACTTCGTAATATCTTTATTTATTTATTTATTTATGGAGCTTCAATGCTGTTGCTATACTCATTTAAGTTGAAAAATTTCGATTCTATTGGTAGTTAGATGATATAAATCCTTTCACAGATCACTGAGCTATGAGCTTTAAAAAGACAAGAAAGGCAAACGCGCCTTATAAATTTTCCTCTTCGATACTCGTTTATACCAAACATTACAGAAAAGTTTAATTTTGTATTATTTGAGATTATGTCACACAACTGAAAATTTTATCATAAAATTGTTATCATATGTCCGATAGCATGTAGCAAAAATTATGTTGATTCGTTAGATACAACAAGAGACATTCATCTCATTCTCTCAGAGGGTAAATTTTGAAAGGCGTCCCATAGTAAAGTAAGTCGTATTCACGACAAAAGTGGATCTACCTCCAACTTTGTCAATGCCCATTCATGATCAAATTATAGACCAAACTGAACAAGTTTGACAATGACACAAGACACGATTCACGCGTGATATATCAAAAACAGTGTTGCCAAAATGATACCAGCAAATTACCCTTAAGATGCAAAAACACTTTTGCGCATTTTAAAAATCAGTTCCTTCCCCGCAAAACCTATGATTTGTCATACAGAAGATGTGCAAAACATTTCTTCGCAATCGAAGCAATTCGATCTTGAATTTCAATCTTAGGAAAACAGCCACTGTGGGAAAATGCAAAAGCAGTTTGCTCTGCTACTGATAGATCAATCTCTAAGAAGGAAACGTTAGTTTATTTTGAAAAATGTGCCAAATGAACAGAGCTTCGTCGTTGAAAACTGTAGTAAACAAATCCAGTTATCATCACAAGTTATGGCACAGTACAAAATCAACTTCTTTTAACACTGATCCAGTAATATTTGTGACCTGTAATGTCTCTGTTCCAATTTCCTCGTCTTCAACTCATCGGGTACCCAACTTCCAACCTCTCAAATGAATCATATTTCTACACTGAAGTCTTTTCTTAAAGCGGAGGATACGTACCGTATAAAAACACGCAATAAGAGCCGCGTCTTTTGAATATTCGCTCACCGACAACAAAGAAAATACTTTTTGCGTTTTGTAAAAACAGTTTCTCAAGATTGTACATTGCCCCTTAAGTTTATGGAAATGAGAACTTTTCCTTTTAGATTTTGATGCATATCAGCATATGGGATGAATCTTCTAGCAGCAAAGGCTCAAATTTGAGACTTCCAGCATTTGTATCCCTCCAGAACACTTATGGTATTCAACTTTCAAATTTCCAAGGTTTGTTTTTCGTATTTAATAATAAAAACAGCGCTTTCAAAAGTGACACCTACCTGGCTCAAATATTAGCACATCACAATACTGATTTTGGACAAATAAGAGACCGTTTCACCGTGTGATCATTCGACTCTCGGTTAGAAAAACTTTCTGATTCTAAGTTAACCCGCACTTTGAATCATGAGCTTTTTCATAAAACCAAGCACAGCTTACGTGAATCACTACAACGACTGAAGTGTACCAAAAACTCGTCAAATGTGATGGCGCCATCTTTTGTAGAACATTTGAAATTTACTTTCAAATCCAATATTACAGTGATATTTATTCAAACCTAAGCTTCAAATATTTCTTTATATATTTATTTAATTAATAAAAGCAGTTTTTAAGTACAATTTAATTCAACCTGTTCTCCTTTATTTCAGATCCTGGATGCCAGCTACCACAGCAGTCCATCGTTCCAAACGTCCGCCATGATAGTGCTGTGCTCAGTGTTACTACTGTTAGTGATTTTCATATCGTCGTTACTAGTGTGGAAGTAAGTACACTGTAATTTAACCTAGTTTCGTTAGAATAATATATTTTCCTACTTGATAATCTTTCCGTGATCTCTCGCTGCAGTTCGTTTGTAACAATCTTCGGTCACAGATAGTTTGTTAAATTTGCTTTGGATTGACTTTATTCGAACGTAAAAACTTCGACTCTCCACGCAGTTCATTCTTCACCGAAAGGAACTAATAGAAGTCGTTAGGTGCCAAGTCAGGACTATACGGCGGGTGGCCCATCAATTCGCCGTTTTAGGTCCTCAAATATTCGGTTTTTATAGTTTTTCATGAAATAAGGAAACAAGAGCAAGACGCAAAATCATTCTTCATAACGATAATGCAAGCTCTCACACATCTCGTGTGAGAGCTTGCATTATCGTTATGAAGAATGATTTTGCGTCTTGCTCTTGTTTCCTTATTTCATGAAAAACTTATGACAAACAAATAGTGGTATACCAATCAGAATTGACGGTCTTACGATTCTTTAAAGCAACGGTAGCGATATGTCCGTTTATAACGAAAAAACAAGCCACCATTTTTTTGAAGTGCTTTAAGCGAGAACAACTTTTGATAAATTTGGTATTTCTTGGAACCCAATGATGTCGATGTTACACACCAAATTTGATTTTTTTCATCATTTCTTTGCACCAATCGACACGAGTTTTTTTTTTGAGCGATTGTCAAATGATATGGGATCCAACGTGAACAAATTTTTTTACGTCTAAATTAAAAATGAGCTTTTCACATTAATGCCCAAAGCTGCCTCCATTTCACGATACGTTACACGGCAATCTTCCATTGTTAGATTTTTCACAAGCTTCGATGTTTTCTGGCAAAACAACAGATTTTGAGCTAGCTTCTTCGAATTCACCGGCAAGCTAACTACGACCACGATTGAATTCGTTATAGAGTAACGGCTCCCAATTTCATCTGAGCTTCTATTTCCATCTCATCCCCTCACCTCATTACTTTGAACATGAATAATATCTTACAACGTACCTGAACCAAACTGTAGAATGTTTTAAAATGATTATTCAAGCTATTGTCACATTTTCTCCTTGGAGGAAATGGTTTTGAAATTCTTTGGTGATCCTTTTTTCATTTAAAATAAACTCATTTTTCATTTTAGGACGCATTTTCGTCTTAAGGTTTACAGTTCGTCATGTTTCGAAATACCTACTAATCGATTCGTCTCAAAACATTATCACTATTTCGCACAATTACACTACTATTGAATGCAGGATGACTTCATAGTTAGTAATGTTCACTCGCCACTTGTTTAATTAAAGATTAAAAACTTCAAAAATTACAAATAAAAGTCTTCAAGAATATGAAATGAAAATGTTTCACTTAGTTCACTTGATTGCGCTTTGTTTTCATCTCATTTGGTTTCGCAAAGTTGCCAAGTTTTCTCATAATGTTACAGAAAAAAATTGTTTTCCTTCTTCAAACTATCATCAACAAGTATTTTTTTGGTATCCGTGACATTAGTTTAATTATACTGTTGATATTTATATTTCAATGAAACTGTTTCGGCGTCGAATATTACCGGAAAGAGCGTGTTTAATACTAATAAAATAACCATTGTGTTAAATCTAGTAGCACTGGTTTCTTTCCGCTATACGTCACCATAGCATGGTTAAGAGTGTGTGTGTTTCATCGGCTGTGGACAGAGATGCCAGATATTTTAATAGAAAATATGTATCTGCTCTATCTGATTTCACTAATAAAATGAATCAGTTCAAATTGGTTTAAAATTCTAATACAAATGTTTATCAGTGTTCATCATCAAATATTTGCACAAAAGATTTCCATCTTAACATGTGATTTTTCCGTTGATTAATTAACTTTTAAAAATCTACTGCAATCAAATAAGGAGTGTATCGAAAATATGCTATCCACAAATTTTTCTTTCAAATTATGATAAAAAACGATATTTTATTCAAACTAAAAATTGATCCTTCATTGTACGAGGTTAAACATAATGATAGCCGGATGGAATTTGAGTTATTCCTTCACGAATTTTCGAACTTTTGATCGAACGCTCTTCATCAAGTTCCGGACAAGTGTTGCATCACATTTTGTGGAGGCTTGAGTCTTATTTTTTTTTAACTCCTCCATGCTCCCAGCTGCCTTACCAGTCTTCTAGAAGACCCTTTTCACGATTGCTCAGTAACGTTCGATGGGTCGAAGCTTAGGGCATTTTGGAGGATTGATATTTTTCTCAACGAAATTTATAGCTTTTTTCGTAAGCCAATTAAGAGTGGTTTTGGTATAGTGAGCCGACGCTAAATCCGGTCAAAACAGTGGAGGTGTACTATGCTTCTTATATGAAGCCAGCAATCTCTTCTGGAGACACTCAGATCGATAGATTCCCGCATTTATAATTCCGGTAGTGTAAAAAATGGTTGACTTCAAACTACAGGAACATATTGCTTGCCATACCAGTACCTTTCGACCGAATTTCTCCACTTGAATCGACCTGTCCGCATCGCTCACATCCTCCCCAACGACGACAATTAAAGTATTGTGGACCTGGAAGGGTTTTTGATTCCTCCTTTATATAAGTCCCATCGTCCATCAAATCGCATGCATCCGGACACTGCAAATGACGCGAAAACGATATCCGGGCCCTTGTTGCTGCTCACTTTTTCTGTTCTACACTTTGTTTCGAGATTTTCTGCTTCTTGTAGGTCTTCAGGTGATTTCGCCTATTGATACGCTGGAGCATTCCGACACTCTTTGCTGCTTTTTTGGCCAAATCACGTATTGACATTGATTTGTACTTCATGATTAAAGATACCTCTTTCTGGTCTAGTTTCGGATTGGAAGAACCGGGTTTTCTTCCTTTTCCTGGTAGCTCATTCAAAGAATAGTGTTCCCCAAATTTATTAATGATGGTTTTAACACTGGCATGATGAATTCCAAATCGCTTTGCCAATTTTTGCATAGTAATACCCTTATCACTTAGCCATGTGTCCAGAACCTTAATTTTCACTTCCTTTTCAATACGCGACATTTTGAAAACGCAGAATTTCAACCGCACACACAAGTAAACAATCGAAAGCTGACAGCCAAACGCACAGCATGCTGTGATCTGAGTATAAAAAACCATCACAAATACATGCGTACAACACACATGTATGTGGATAGCTTATTTTCGATATACTCCTTACTAACAGATACTCAGAGAGAAAAGTCTAACTTTTTACTTCTCACTTTTTATGATCCTTTACAAATCTGTATTAAATTTAGAAAATCTGTATATAATCTGTAATCTGATTTATATCAGTATGCGAACGCAAAATTCTATACAATACAGATAAATCTGTATAAATGGCATCTCTGGTTCTGCATTTTGTTTTCAGAAAGGCTAATGCGACGACACGACCTGTCACTCTTTTATCAAAACTGTATCGCAAATGAAGGAGGAGAATGTTGAATTTGAATTTTATTAGTGACTTTTCTTTCAAAGAACTGAAGAAGTTTCATCGCAGTCACAGAATCAATTACGGCGTGCAGATTTTGAACACATCTGTGTCTCGACTAGCTCGAAGTTTTTGCCTGTAATTGAAATTTATATGCCTGTGACTGCCTAAAATCTTATATGTATAAGGACCCTGCAAAATACTTCAGGAAAATGAATGTTGATCCGAGTGCCAAAATTGTTGCATACTGTAGAATATGTGAAGTTTATTTGTAGGAAAAAGAAAATAAAACTGTTCTGTAATTCGGATCAATTGCAGTCCTCAGAGAGCTATATTTTATTCACACATGTTTCACCGGGTACAAGGTGTTTTAGGGTATAGTTCTTGCAAAAAGCCTCACGAGATATTGGAGATCCATTGTGTTTACTGCCTCCATAATTTATACAATACAATTCATATTACCTTTTTGAAGCGTCCCTCGCAGAGTAATCCAGTAAGATCTAGAAGGCACCCAAGATAATTTCGAAGATAACATTTAATCAATATAATGAAACCTAAGAAAACACTAAAAATCGTTTTCCAATATATAATCTGTCCTGCAGAAGTTTGAAATCATTAGAGAAAGGGTTAGGGTTTATTCGACATTACGATTTGTTTATTTATTATGGGACTCGAAAAGGTTACGAAAACGATCCAACAAATTTTAAATGTCGAAACGATTCCAAACTGTTTCTAAAAATACCGTGTGTTGTCTCATAGTTGGCATTAGGCCCTTTTTAAGGAAAGTTTTGACATTTTGACCTTGAGAGTGTAATAGTGCAATATTTTGCTTTTGATTGCTGTCGCCATTTCTAATTTATGGGATGAATAAAGGTCCAGTGATAGGATGAATCAGGAGCACAGTAGTGAACATATCAGAAGTGTTTTTAGCTGATTTTTTAACTATTATTCTAATGTCCAAGGAATGTGAATCAATTCCCAATGTAGAGCAAGGCGAACTAAGCTGAAATATAAAAATCGTAATGATTTTCGTGGCTAAATCAGTTTTTCAAGGTAACGTCCTTACAAATGAGATGAAATAGGGAGCCCTTACCCTACCAGTTTTTTTTTACAGTCGCATAGGATGGTGCTACACTGCCGAAAGTCGAACCAAGTTGATTGAAGCACTCTTGTCTTGAAAATCCACGACGAAAATCGTAATAAATCATTGCAAGGTAAAATTTTCAGCTCACTGTAAACAAAATAAATAGCGCTAAAATGACAGAATGTTTTTAAGGTGCTAATAGTTAAAAATGTCAAACTTAATAATGCGAAACGTTAAATCTACCGGGCAACACTTAGTGGGAAAAAGTCACCTGAAAATTTCAATTTTTATTGTGCGTATAATTAGTTAAGTCACACTAGTTCAAACCAGCGATGCCAACCCTTCGGATGAATATGTAGATCTACGGATCTCTGTCTTTTTTGCGGATCTAGGGATAATTATCCAAAACTCAAAGGATTTTGCAATATTTCTCCAGAAATTTCCAGGTTCCGTTTTGTTTTTCCAGATATCTACGGAAAATAATTAATTTTTCTAACATCTTCATAGATTTATTTTTGCATTATAAAAGTATTAATACATTTATTTATTACCGATCACTCATTCTTCGAAGCTTGCATTTATCATTCATAACTTCAAGCAGGTCATTTCATATACATATATGAATATGAGTAGACTTGAAATCAACTCTACGGATTTGAGCTCAGAGAAAAGTGGCATCACTGGTTCAAACCTATACTGAAGGTATACCTGTTTGAACTACTGTGACTTTGCTTAGAAATTCACACCTCACGCCTACTGTGATTCTCTCTCATTCGCCGAAAACCGATTTCGATTGTTCGGAAATCTTCTGAGTGCTGACATAAATAGCAGGCAGCATTGTTTATTTTATTTCTATTTCCACCAAACCAAAATCAACACAACATATTTGAAATGCACGAAATTCCCAATTCATTTTCTAACATTGCTCAATCGACGACGCTAAACAAGTTATACTCTGCTAAAACCTACCAATGCATGTACAAGCATTTCAATAATTTAATCAAATCATTGCTATTCAACCAATCGTATGAGGCATACTAAATACATCACCTATCTCTCGGTTGAGCTGCCCAACCATTTGTCAATTTTCCATCAAGCTGTTTTTATCAACACCTGAATAAAAATCGTTTGTTGTCGTGTCGTTTTTCCCCCTAGAATAAAAAAAACAAAACCCCGATACCGACGTCGATAGCAGCAGTAAACGGTCAATTCCATTTGATTGCATTTCAAAAAACAAATTCATTCCGATTCGAATCTAATTGGGATCCCTAGACCGTCGACATGCGTACTGCCCAATTATCCTTCGCCATCCATAGCAGCTCAGTCGCAAGTGATGGACGCATTTACGCACCTCGAAAATACAGCGTTTCACGGTTTTGTCCCTGGTGCCGGTGACTGTGGCTACCGGGAACCGGGAAACCGGAACGAGCTCACACTATTATTCCAGGACAAAGTGTCAATTAAATTTTCATTAATTCGACACAAATTTATCACAAATTGGCCCTCGTCAGGATGTACGCACGGTCTCGCTGCTGAATGTTCCACCCCGGCCTAGCCGGTAAAACTTTCAACCAAATTAATCGAAATAAATGAATATTGATCCCAGCATCCCGTTTCCGAGGGTTGACATCCGGTTTGGGCTTTGGGCTGCAAACAAGCCCAAATCGGGATCAATCAATCGAAAACTTTTCCGCTGCTGCGCTTGCTGCTGCTTCTGCGCCTGTTGCGAAGCAGTCTCATGCACAAAATTGACGGGATAGACCTCCGGTTTTGCACCGATAAGAGAGGATTTATTTCTGCCGAATCGACACGAAGTCTGTCGCCAGCTGACGTGTTCGTTTATATCGGTGGGTGGCGGTGGCGGTGGTGATTTACGTGGTATTTTCCCCGAAATATTGAAATTCGGTTTCGCTCAGTACAAGCACAGTTTCGTTGAGAGATGCCAAGTTTAGAATCCTTGACGGTTACGCGCACGGTATCGTTTTGTAACAACATACAAATCTTCCCAGGTGAGCTAAAAAAGTGAAATATAGGAAATCGATAAAAGTTCCAATTCTCACCAGACGCGGCGAAAGACGTGATGATGGTCGACCTCACAGGTAGAAGGCTGTGAACAAGCGTGTTTGAATGTGACGAAGTGAAAGGGGGTGGAAAATTAACTGCCGCAAACAATGAATGGCACAGAGAGAAAAAAATGGTTCAAAAATATAAAAATTTGGGTGGTTATCACATTTACTCTTCAGATAAATAATTTTTTTCGGGATTGAAAACACTCGACATTTTGTAGAAAAATATCAAAACTGCTTTCTGATTTCTCCAAATTGTCGCTTACCACGTGTGTGTGTGTGCGTATGTGTGTGTGATTGACTTCAAACCACCATCATTTTGTGCTATTTCTAGCTGTGAAAATCGTTAAAATGAGTTACAGGTTAGAATATATAATGCCGTCACGTGCCTGTCGTCTGCAATCTGATAGGCAAAGTTGGATGTGTTGTCTTGAAAATTATTGACACTTTCTCCTGCCTATCCAATCAACACGAACAACGATAAAAATATGTTTGAATTTCTCCGGTTTTGTACATTGAATTCGTTACAACAATCGACTGTTACCGTAAAAACAACTACCATCTTCTCCATTCTTATCTTCTATTGAAACTTCGGCTACCTAACATTTGTTTTCTGAACACCCTGGTCCTTGGAAAGCATTGGAACAAGCACTTTGGTTTCTACTAACATAACTTCAACAGCATTATTTGGGCAGAAAAATCCCACCCTCTCTTACCGAATCTAATTAGAAAGAAACTATGGAACGCTCAAACTCTGGTGCATAGCAAAAACCCATCGCCATTACGATTTTCCAATACACAACCGCTTTGATCCCGCAACTCCCCCCACATGCAGGTGGTGCCGGAAGCAGAACTTTTCCGTTCATGTTTTCTGTTTACAAGGCACCGGTCACTGCATATGAGGTTGGCTTCCGGAAGTCCCAACAATGTACAAACAAACACTTTGGTAGAAGCAAAATTTAAATTGGATTGCAAATAAACTCATAGATTTTCTTTCAGCAATGCAGCAACAACATCATCCCCCGCACCGAATCTTGCGAGGCTGTGGAATCTGTGTAATGTTTTCTTGTTTCAAATTTCCATCGCCACTTTTCCGATGCTGCATCGTTCCGAAGAACGCTTGAACAACGAGAACAACACCGGCCTGCGGCTACCGTCAAAGTTTTGTTGCTCTGGGATTCATTCCACTCGGACCCAGTTTGAAGCCGGCCACGAAAAACGTAGAACTTTGTGTTGTTGTGGCATTGGCAGACCTTTTTCCCATCATATAAGTCGATAGTCTAGAGGCCCACTCAGAGGCTACGGTGAACGATAGATCGATTTTCATATCGGACAGTGTCTTGTTTCGCAAGTCTACATCGACGGGCTAATGGGTGGGGCTGGCCGAAGATAGTTTAGCTCTACTCTAGCAATAAAGAGGAACCGAAAAGTTTTGGTTGTTGATATGTTTTGCATGATGCTAGCAGGAGTGGAAAACCAACATGCCTGAAAAAGATTCCCGGTAAAATTCAACTTCTAGTGTTCAGCTTTGATGAATTGGAAATTTGATCCTCCTCAAGGCAGTAGTATGGAATTCTTGCTATACAAACTGTATTTGAACGACTATTCATTCTCTAAGACTACAGACTCGTTTGTACATTTTGCGTCTCGCTAAATCTGACAACACTTTGTGATTTGTGAATACTGTTTGACGATTCCATATACAAAGGTCACTCGAAACAAATTTAAAACGCTTGATCCTATACGCCCCAATAAACCAATTAAAGTATGCTTAGATCAAAACACTGCTTCGATAAAAAAAATGTATGTAATTCAGTCAAACATTTCACAACAAAATCGAAAAACGTTTCTTGTGCATGTTGAATCCACGTCGAAATGTGGTCAGGTTTTAAACACTTACAGCTCCGTCTATTTTGTATCAACTATTGATATTACTTCATTATTTGATTGCAAATATTTCTAAGTTTCGATTTGAATGTATCCAGCAACGCATTTTTAATTATAAATGATTAAAATTTTGATTAGTAGTGAGCAGTGTTCTATTTTGTCTGCTAAAAATCTCCGGCATATCGGATTTCCCTGCCATAGACGACGGTTTTGAAGGAGTAAGCGATATATCAAAGGAAAAGCATCGCTCTGATTGGTCAATCGATGATGCAAAAGCAAATCTGTTGGAAGCACGCGAATCTATAAATAGAAGCGAAATTATAGCTAGCGTTTCAATCCTACGTGTAGCATGCTAGAGGTAAGTTGTTGCCAAAAAGTGCCATAAAACGATTTAAAGCTTTAATTGGTATGCTCTGAACTTGTGTCATGCAAACTCGGATGAAATTCCATGTTATGTCGTTTGGCCTGAGAAATTGACAACTACCCTAGGGTAAATTTCGAGTGCTTAAGATTGATTTCTATTTCATATAAGCTGAACTCGATTGATAATGATAAAAAGTTTATCGTTTCAACCGAAATCGCAGAACGGTAGAGAAACTTAACGCTAAAAAAAACTGCTTGCATACAAAACATGAATACAAGCTTGACAAAGAAAAGCTTAAATATCTAAATCCGTATCGCAAGTATGTACAAAGATATAATTGCATACATTTGGGATATTGGTGTAATTTCGTCGGCTATAAAACAAATACAAATCAAGACAAACAATGTTCGGTGTTGGTTCCTAATCAAGATCAATCTAAGCAGACTCTCGTGCAATTGAGGATTCAAAAGTGTGATGATTGATTGAACTGTTTGATTGTATATCATTAGAAATTTTGGTTGCCTTTTTCCACATCGATGGCTCGAACAACCCTATGGCGCTGATCCTTGTAGTTTATTGGCATGATAACAATTCCTATCAAAATAAAATGAAACAATCGAGCTGATTGGGGAGGACAACAAATTGTAGGTACTTTTGCACACACAAAAGATCCTGGTTGATGATTATGGACGGAATATTATTGTCGCTTCTTAAACCGGGAACTTTGACCGACTAATGTGTTGGAAAATCTCTGCTACCTTTCTTCTTACAGCTTCCCTATAAAATTGCTTTCCAGGAAACTACTTAAAGTCTATTTCGGCATGAAATTCATCAATCTGTACCACACAATCAAACTTCGTCAGCATCTTCATGTGCAGCTTCCGTGATCACGTGATTGATTTGGAATCACCACCATCTTGTTAGTCGACAGTTTGACTCGGGTTTCAGCTTGAAGCACGGCTGCAGATGACGTTTCAAGATTGCTAGCTATATCTTGGCCAGAGTGTTTGGGGTTTCGCTTGTAAGCGCAGTCAATTTTGGATTCGTTATTGACATTTGATTAGGCCACAATCAACAACCTAAGTTTTTCGCACAGCTGCAAATATCTTGCTAGATAATAAGCTTTTTTCAACTTGCTCGGGACATCACCTCAACCAGTTGAACTTTTGTTCGAGAAGCTGTTAATATCCCATATTCGTTACGTTATCAATAAGGATTCATTCTTCGTATTTCGAAAGAATCTCGTTGTGCAACTTCCGGGCACGATTTGTCGTTATTATGGGGTACCCTTTCAAAATTTATCCTCCGGGAGAGTGATAAGTTTTTGATCGTGAATATCCCTTGTTGTATTTAACCCAACAACATAAGTGAAATAACCATAAAAAAACTAAGATTTCTCAAACTTTTGGAAACAATAAGAAAAACTCGTCACAATTGCTTGCCTTTTTCGTACTCGGAAGACGGTTTTGAGATAGTCAGGCACATGTTCTACTGAACCAGTGTAAAAGGTAAACGTAGAGGTCATTTAACGACTGGTTTTTAATTGTTTTATTGTAATGAATGGCTTTTCTCAGTCTAAAAAGTGAGGCGGAGAATTTGTTTTTAAATTTGCCCGACGTTTCGACCGTTTTTGATGGCCTTTTTCAAGGTAAAACATAAGGTAAGAGATCATAAGGGTGGTCCAAGTTTGGATTGAAATCTGGAATCTATTTTAATTCAACTTAAAAATTATTGCACTTCACAGCAAACTTGTAGAAAATTTTATTTTGAGCAACTTTGCTGAAGAAACTTTCCTAGCTCCTCATTTGATCGAATTACATCAACTATTCAAAGTAAAAGTAGGATGGCTCTTAAAAATCACTTTTTGCCGTTCTCATAGAGAAAGGTTATGCAATCACTGTGAAAACCGACTTATGAACCGAGGCAAAATGTCTCAAAATGTCTGTGTGTGTATATGTGTGTATGTGCGTATGTCTGCATGTAACGTTTTTTTGCACTACCTTTTCTCGGAAATGGCTGAACCGATTTTCACAAGCTTAGACTCAAATGAAAGTTCTTGTGGTCCAAAATTGCTGAATATTATTTGGATCTGGAATTATGGGTAAAAATGTGCAAAAAATTGTGAAAATAAGTGCACAAACTTTTTTCGGAGATGGCTGAACCGATTTTCACAAACTTGAAAAAATTCCCATACAAAATTCCTGAATAAAATTTGGATCCGACTTCTGGTTCCGGAGTTATAGGGTAAAATGTGCAAAAAAATGGAAATATGTGTTTTAACTTTTCTAATAGATGGCGCGACAGATTTTCACAAACTTAAGTTTAAATAAAAGGTCCTGCAGTCCCATACGTAGTTTCTGAATTTTATCCGGATCCGACTTCCGGATCTGGAAATATAGGGTAAAGTGTGTTAAAAATTTTATACCATCACTAAAAATGGCAAAAAACCGTAAAAAAATTCTAAATCGACCTCAAATATTCTCCAATTGATAGTTTTTATCGGTAGACGGTCAAACAAAGCGATTTCGGTTATCCTTTTAGGAATCGAAGAAAATTATTTTGAAGAATACCACAGTATTATATATGACAGTATGATTGATATGAGGAAGGCATCATTACACCACTAGGTGGAATAAAAAAGTTTTTTTCTATTTTAACTTTGTTGTGAGCAGTTTTAGGAAAAAACTGTCCTCGGAAAAATTGTCTAGCTAATATTGCGCGTAATTATACTAAACCAAGTTTTTCAATATAAGTTATGATTGTTTTTCCATCAAAAACTAGTCAACCTTTTAGTATCAATATTTAACAGATGCCAAATCGATAAAAATAAACCATATATTGTTTCTGATAGTTCATACCATAAAGAAAGTTTGAAAAGAAATCTGAAAGGGTGTTATATTTTAAACTCATTTAAATTAGTTGTTAAATTCCCTTACAAAAAATCAAAAAAAGTAGAATAACTCTTGAAAGGCTAAATGTAGCAACATGCCATCTTCAGCAAAATGATGGTTTCTAATAATCCCTATAAGTGTCTCACGTCATCTTTTCGAAAAATGATAAAAAAAGAAACTACAGCCGAAATTGTTTTTTTTTTTGTAAATGTAAATGTATTTTGCGCAATAATTAGCTAGCCAACTCTTCAAATAACAATTTTCTCCTAAAACTGCTCACAAAAAAATTTAAGATTTTTCAAGATTCACCCTACTTTTACTCCGAATAATTGATGTAATTTGATCAAATGAAAAGCTAGGAAAGTGGGGGTTCTTCAGCAAAGTTGCTCAAAATAAAATTTCCTACAACTTTGCTGTAAAGTGCAATAATTTTTAAGTTCAATCAAAATGGTTATATTCCAGATTTCAATCCAAATTTGGACCACCCTTATGACTTCTTACATCAAAAGATGCGCCGGTTGATGACAAACAACTTTTGTGAAGACACCAACTAAAAACTATTAATATTTAATAGCGCAAATATTTTTGTTATGCTGATTTCCCAGTTCGGACCATCGTTTGTAAGAAAAAGCATCTCAGAAGCAGCTGAATATGATCAACCAAACAATAATACCTTACTCTGAAAAATGTAAACCAAAATCAATCGCCATGAAGATACGAGCGCATCCGGGAACCAAGATTGAACGTCAACCATGTGGGTGGTCTGAACCTGATCAGAAAGACCACAAAAATCAAAGTATAAAAAATAGCTTCGATTCTATGGGTTTACGTTTCCACCGATTCCGATTGGGTTTTTATTTTCGGCTGGCTAGCTTACCTTGCAATGAGATCTCACCGATTACCGAATGCGGGTTGTTTGGAGTTGTCCCGTCCTAATAGTGCTGCTACCCGAGACAAAACGGCTTCGGCGGATGGATCTCGTAAACAGAGCTGCTATCAAGATATCTTGCTACTCGGTTTCAATAATCCATTTTGAGGTATACGAAAGCAAGTGACTCGTTGTTTCTAGTGGAAATGTGTTCTCATTTCCTCAAATATCGAACCGTGGTTAGTATTTCAGTTCAAGCGTAAAACCGCTAAACAACGTATCCTGTTACCGCTAACGCGAAGTGGTGCTTAAGCACAATTTTCAAATCCGTTACCGGAGCTCACTCTGAGTTTGGGTTCGCTTTAAGATAAACAAACAACTGTAATCCATCATATTGTCACACTACACACTCAGTCCAATCGATACCCCGATCCCCTCGAGGTACTATCAACTTACGATTCAATGACGCTAAGACGTTCTCACTTCATGGTATTTGACGTGAAATTCGAACTCCAACCCCTCACACGTTGAACGTGTGACGTGTGACGATGGTTCGGTTTTAGACTAGTCTAAAGTGAGCAAACACACTTCAAGCCAAAAATATCCGCTGGCGACGCCGGGTTCCATGCTCCAAGCTGTGCACCAATCGCTGTGGATCGTTCCCCGTACCCACTATAAAACAGAAAATCCTAACGCGGGGCGTGTCCGATCCAACTCAGACAGTTGTCGTAGCGTACGAAAGATGTGTTCATGCTTTTCCACGGTCGTTTTGTGTTGTAAGAAAGTGAGTAAGCATCGTAAGCAGCCAAACCGCCAAACATTCCGTTCGGTTCGTCTACCGAACCGTGCTTGGTTATTCAGTTGAAATGACGACAGCTGACAACGCTTTCGACCACGCCTCTTTCACCAGTGAAAGTCGGACGAGTTTTCTCTGTTGGTGCAAATATTCTGTTTTGGCAACATTCTCGAAGCGATCTAATGCTGTTGAGACAAGCAAAATAAATCAACTGAAAAAACAAAGCAATTTTTCAGAATCCGTTTCTGTTGACTGTTAAGTCTAACACAACAAGAGACGACAGTGTTTGTATGTTTCAAACTGATGAATTGATTCACAACATACTCGTTGTTTTGTTGTTCTCCTGAAAGCGGTCGTAAACAGGCAAGTACTCGGACTAAAATCTTCACCGCCGCAATGACGACGACGACGCACCGTCGACCAACCCTAATTAACTACTAGTTAACAGTGTAACCGAACTTCAACCCACACAACAAAAGCGAAAGTAGCTTTTTCCCATTCAGCATCAGAGGACCGAAGGCGAAAAGAAAAACTTCCGCCCTCTTCCTTTCACCATCCTTTGAGCAGTCTCTGTCTTTATTCTGTGCTTCCGTTTTCGAGCCCCCGCGTGTCGCCTAAATCGTTTCTTTGTTACCCTGATAAGTCCTTGCCAATTCGCCGGAAGCGAAAGCACTCACTTTGCCGACTACTTGCACAAACTGTGAAGAAATGCTACTTGCTTCTTGTTTGCTTTGCTTTGGTCAGGCACTTCCGGTGGGTACCAAATCGGTTGACAGGCGGTCGGATACCGGAAAGTGCGGTACGTCGCGTCGAAACGTTGCACTTCTCTCGCTCCCACACCCACCCCCCCCCCCCCCCCCCAGACTCCGATCGGAACGGAACAAAAGCAAACTTTGTAAATATGCTTCAATTAATTTAATTAGTTATATACAACAAGTGTCCGATGGGGGGCCATGACCGGCTTTGCTGCTTTGCCGGTTCTGGATTTTCTTCGGGCTTTTTTTTTGCTTCTTCTTAGTCTACCAGCCGCCCGTTCGGTTTTACGGAATCGTTAATTCAAAACGACGTCTCCAGCGTTTCAGCGTCCTGACGTAACTCCGTAGGAGGCAACGTCCGGGCTGCTGCACTGTTTCGGCCGTGTTCCCAGCGGAAAGGGAACACGAGCACGCGAGGCGTGAAACGGATCTCACCTGACAGAGTGGACGTATTTTCCTTCTCGTCGTAAAGTACGCCAACTGTGCTCCGATGGAAAATGGTGATTGGCTTTCATTAGTAAAAGTCTATTAAAATGAATGGACTTCGGCGGAAGTTTGTCATCGACGCTTGTCAGACAGCCGGTCGATCTGGGATGACTGCAATTGATTACCCGCTCGAGGGGGGAATCTAATTGAGGACTGTTTTGCGTACTTGAACGAATGGTTTTATGATTCCGAACGATTGCCGACTGCTCTGGTCGGATTGGGCGAGGTAAGACGCGGGTCCGGAATGGCAGCGATGGCATGGTTGTACCACTGCATCTGTCACGGCTGTTCCAAATATGTTTATAAACTATTGCATAAATAATAGTAAAATCAAACTGCAGTACATGACAATAAAATTTAATTTCCAATTAAGATTTATTTCTATTAAAAGCTTTATTTTCTGCAATATTTGATTTTTTGTGCAATAGACAAAGCGAATAAAATTCGTTTTCGGTTGTTAAAAAATTAGTGCAGGAATTTTAATGTACGTTACTCTGATCAGTCATGTTTGGAATGTCGTACATCGCTTCTATTGTTTTGGTTATAGAGTCGCAATTTACCTTCTTCAAGAAAATCTTGCCGACGTCCACGTGGAATGTTTCGTGCATGCATAATTTGAAACGATTCTATAGTTGAATCTCTTGTGTTTAAACTAATATTAGTTTGAACATTCACTAATCTTGTCAATGAAAAATAAAACTTATAGCTGGTGTTATACTGATTTTTAATCGATAGAACTGAAATGTAGTTATAATCAACTAGTATCACATTGCGTCACAAAAAAAATATTCGGAAAAATGCACCTAGTGCGATCATCTCCAAATTTTCAGGGAATAAATTCAAATATATTATTAATTTTAGAATTTCCGGCCCCGCAAAAAAAGTCCGGGCCCGGGGGGATTCTCTTCTTCCTCCCTCTCGACGGTCCTGTGAAAATCCATTTCGGTCACTTTATTCTTTCCTATCGACAACTACATGTTCGTTGTGTTGATTCAAAACACGAGATACTGTAGATTATGCAATTCCCAACTTCCTGCTGATGACAGGATGAGACAGATCAGGATTTTCAAAGTACGTGACGAAATTCTGTTCTTCCGATTCCATCTTTACAATGACTGCAAAACTATTACTGTCACTTACACAATTTTAATATTACACATTGAACTAGTTGTAGTGATTTGGGTCTTGTTTTATTCTTGCACTCAGCTAAAGAGTGCTTCAAAGCAATCATCGACACTCATTCAAACAAACGATTTGCTTCTTCGAAGATTCGAGCAACTCTGTGATAAACAAGCAACTGCGTTGTGGATTTACTGATTATATGATGCCACAAAAAACAAAATTTGAGGTATTTTTTACTCTGTTATTAAAAGCTATCTTCTTCCATGTGGAACAGACTATAACAGTATAGGCGTCTTCCATTATTCCTATCAAGTTTTCTCTTTAATATTTCTATAAGTTTACACCCTTAAGTCATAATCTTTAGACAACCTTTTAATTGATGGTTTTGCTTATTTTGTATCTAAATTATAAAAATTCGTTGAATCTACTACGAACTAGACAAAACTTATCAAATGTAAATACCAATACCAAATCTTAGTATGACCTTCGCGGTTTCGCAATTGTGGCGCAATACATGAATGAACACTTTCTGTCTAATAAACATCGACATTCATATTTGCTAATGAGTAAAATTGAAATACCTTTTCACCGCATTAGCAAATTGCTTGCCGAACCAATATTTTTTCGCATTTTTTTTCTATCAAACAAGGATGGTTTTTATCGTATCAAAGAACGTTCACTGGCAACTCTTCAACGATTGAATCAGTGCCATCAAAGAGAAACGGAAATCATCGCAACAACAAAAACCTGGCATGGCTCATTTAACATAGAATCGACACCAGTGCGAGAGCGAATGTCTCTCGATGACATTTCTGAGAATCAAAGGTTAGCACGCTGCTGTGGGGATCCTCTCTGAAGCAACAAACGGTCGCTTATTCTCGTTTCGCGATCCGATTCTATACAGACAATTGATAATTGCGATAGAATCATTTTACTATTGCCGCTTATTCTAACTATGTGCTTATAACCTTTGTATAATTTGTGTCTATGAAAATGTATGTGAATGCTCCACACAAGGGTTTTAAATATTGCAACCTAGTATGAGAATCATCAAGTCGAATCATCAATTCGATTTCCTGCGATAATTGTCAACTTGCGATTCTCTCTTGGTAAATTTCACACAGCGGCGATCATTATCAGACTGAAATTTTTTTTAAGGGCCATGAAATACTCAGAGTATGAAGTGGAGCGAAGAAATGTAGAAAAATTCTCTCGAGGTTCATGCATCGAGAGACTCGAATTCTTGTAGCATCTTCTACCGGATTGAAAATGTTGTATACAATATAGATAAAAATCGAGCAGCTTCTGTCAAATTTTCAGCAATCACCAACACTGTTCAAAACTATCAAACGAACTGCTGCCGAAAATCCAACATGTTCGAGTTGAAACACCTGATTTATATTCTCTCTAAAGCTTACGCCAATGTATGAAAAAAGAAGTTTAATGCTTTCCGAAAGTTTTACTAACTTCCGGTAATTCGAAATGTTTTTTGGACATTATCATAATTCCAATCTTCTCATGTCAGGCAACCGTCTAAGCCATAAATACAAACCCTCCGTTCATCATAATGCTAATTCGGACTGTTTTTCTTTGTGCTCCTCTCGGGTCCCGGCATTCCGAAAAAAAACCCAAAACTTTTTTTTTGTCGGAAACAACCCGGGACCCCATTTGCATAGTAGTCAGATGGCGCTAGTCGTCCGTTCATCTTCTCCTCCGGCCGTGGCAAGGCGTAGGTAGATTTAACATAATCGTCTAGTTCACTTACATGGAACACCGAAACTTGCTCCTGTCGCTATCGCATACCGAAACATTTCGAAGTCCTTTATTTCTGGGACGGAACATTCGTATGGACCGTTTTGAAGCAAATCAGAGTTTTCACTTTATCTTCTGCTCATCCGCAATGCGACCGTCCCGTCACCGGAATCCGACCCAATCGACCGAGTGAGGTTGAGAGGAGGGGACGCTGGGAGAAAGACACACCGAGCGAGGTGGGCCCGAGATAAGTGGTGTTTTTACGACGAAATTGAAGCTTCCTTTCAGATTTTGCTACACAGCGACAAGTAGCACAGTAACGCCTATACAACAATACTCGGTCCGGAATAGACAAAGCAACAGTTCCGTGGAGGAAGACACTTTCGCCGCAGTGAAACAGCCTCCATCGAAAGCTTTTTTGTGTTCTATTTCAAGTGTCGTCCTTTGCCGCCCCGACCGGAGGAAATTGGGCGGGAACCGGGAAAATGGAGCCGCTTGGAAAAGATCTCGTTCTACAACAAGTCAATAAACGGGCATTTCGAGGCAGAAGCAGATTAGAAATGGTTTCACTTTCAATGTGAGACTGTTCTTTATTTCTCTGAAGGATTGTGGCTTCTTTTTTCTAGCTGTGAAAATGTTTGCGTATGTGTGAGGGTATGTTTGGTTGGTGCCTTTTCCAGTAGGTTGTTGTCTGTTGCTCTTGGCGTTGAGACGGTTAAGTGTTTAATTGTTTGCTTTTTTTTTATTTCATGCATCTGTTTAAAACAAAGGCCCTCACAGAATAATCTGAATTACAATAATTGATTTCACGACTAAGTGAATCTCAATATCTTGTCATGTCAACTGCTACGAAAAACAAACTCTAAAAGACAGCAGAAAATCCTCTTTTCTCAAATTGTCGAATAGCAGCAAAGAATCTGGCAATAATGAAAAGTGAAACAAACTGCTACGTAATAGTAATAAATTTAAAATTAAGCTGTTCTCCACCCGATCCCGGGTGCAGTTTTTGTGCTTCTCGCATAGCCGGAGAAAATCATTTACCTTCTTGGTAGAGCTTTTCAGTGTGTTGTTTTTCCAACGCTGTTTCCACTGAAAGCTTTCTTTCGGCTGTTTTATTTTCGCCCGGTCCACCGGTTTCCCGAACATGGCACCACTCCGGCGTGTTCCATTCGAAGGTCCACTACTCCGATAAACTATAATCTCGTAGTGGAAAACTCCAGAATAATTAGTTTAATGACTTTCGTCTGCAAGTGAAAACAAATCCAACCCCGCCACTGCTGACACTTGGGAAGCTCGTGGGAAGGATTGAATCGTTGATAAGGCGAACCAAGCCAGGATCATCGGTTGGTCGAATCTCGGCAAATGGAAATATACAATTTTTGTGCAGACACTAATGGCACAGCACGTTCGGTGAAAGTTTTTGCTTTCAATTTTCTCTAATCGAGAACATTTTAGGATAAGACTCGCTGTAACGAGACGGTCGGATCGTAATTCAAAAGAATCCGAATCCATGTGGAATTTTCCTATGCAAGCAGAAGCATTTGCCGACTGTCGGGAAAAAAAATTATTACCTATTGTACAAACCAAGTCGACTTTTACTCAATTTTTGGAAAACCATACGAATACTAAGCATTTTATTGAAAAAAGAAACGTATTCAGAGAAAGACCGTAAATAACCGGCATCCCAAACAAAGCATCCGGACCAGCTTGCGCTCGAATTTGTCGGAGTACCCAGCTTCCATTTGGAGCCAGAATAAAAAGCAATCCATACACAAGAAACTGACTCGCATATCCGGTCGTTTTCATTTGTGTATGCACTAACAATTTAGGAGTTTAATTAAATGATAAAAAGCTAAGCTCCTCCTAGAAAAGACTCCTTCTGCGTTTTTCCGGTGAACCGGACTGTAGCTTTCCTGGCAAAAGATCGTACTCACCGAGTTCTCCCGTGTACGACGCAATACGAATGTGTGCGAACCACTTCCGAGATGGGATTTTGTTCTATTTAATCTAATGGTATGCAGGCGTGTTTTTTCCTCCACACTGTCGTTTGTTTATAATTTCTATGTGCTGTAGTTTTCTGTTTGGCTTCCAGTGCACTTACTCTTGAATGAGTCGCTGGTCAAAATCATACGAACAGACAGCCATTCCGAGCGTGTAGTTTTGTTTTCACCGGAACTGCTGAATCAAAAGCTGGGAAAAACTACTGGAACTTATCTTACCCGGATTGCAGCCAAGCTGCACCGGCAAGCTTTGCTTGCAATCTACACCCACTTCAGTGAGAGTTTCAACTCTTTTGGTTTTTATATAGAGACTGTTTGGTAGCTGCTAAAATCATTTCTGTGCAGAAACGTAGATCTGCTTTGGTGAAATGATCTAGATCCTGTTGAATGAAACACGAAAGATTCGACACACCCGAAATATACGTATTTGGCAAGGATTCATTATATTATTGCAAGATGCTTGAACTGTAGCTAGAAGTATTTGTTTTAATTTGCATAATGTGCCAAAAATCCAAGTTTTTATATGTAACTAAAACTAACCTAACTAGTGTAATGAAAATACCGACTACGGTAAAATGGCGAAAAAGTTACTCTCGAGACGGGACTCAAACCGGCAACCTACAGCATATGCATGTATAAAAATCTCGGTTGTTTTAAACAACAAATCGCAGAGATATTGCAGATGCGAACTAAGCTTGATAAAAACAAGAATATGGTTGTTCTAAATAAATGTTGTTTGTTGAAAAAAAAACATTCATGCAAACCAGAATTATCCTTTTCACTATATCAACGAAAAAAAAGGCGGGTGGGTAATGTCAGAGACATAACTGGATGTCGTGAATACGAAAACAACTGACATGTTGCTTAACACTTCCGAATATCAATTAGTTGATCAATTGTATGAAATTGTATGTAGAATTTGAAACGATGCAGTACAGATTAGTTTCATTTAACATTCTGAAACACAAATATTATTAAATAACCAGTCTAGTTCTTTATAAGAAAATAATGGTGGCATTGAAAAGAACCTTTTATGAAAGCGTTTGTGATGGATAGTGATAAGTTGAATTCGAATTCCGATGGATGCCGCTGACTTTCGTCATCTAATTCCAGGCTGAACTGTTGTACGTGGGTGCGATACTGATATGGTTGGTGTAGGTGTAGCGTTTACAACCGAATATAATCTTCCAATAAAGAAAATATTAATTCGCATGGTTAATCAATGATACACTAGACCTAATTTATTGAACGAAACTATCAATATGCTGTAGGGATTCGTTTCTACCATTCAGAAGGACCAATTTGAGAAACTCACGACGATATTCACCACTTTTCGGAACATTTTTCTCGAACGATTTGTTGTACAGCAACAGATATTTTGTTCTTTTCCTCAGAACGCGTTCTGATTGGCTGGTGTTGACATGGGTCAAATGAGACAGGTTTTTCAATAGTGTACTATTGAAATACTTCAATGCTTTTGCTATACACGTTTAAGTTGAAAAATGTTTATTCTATTGGTAGTTAGATTATATAAATCCTTTCACAGATCATTGAGCTATGAGCTTTAAAAATACGAGCAAGGCAAACGCGCCTTATGGATTATCCCCTTTGATACTCGTTTATACCAAACATTTCAGAAAAGTTTAATGTTGAATTATTTGAGATTACGTCACACAACTGATAATTTTATCATAAAATTGTGATCATATTTCCGATGGCGTGTAGCAAAAATAATGTTGATTCGTTAGATAGAACAAGAAAGTCATATTCACGACAAAGTAAGTCATATTCACGACAAAAACGTTTAAACTATCAAGAATTTCATCATTTTAGATACATTTATGCCGTTTTCCATTGAAAAACACTGGTGGCGAGGATTGCTCTGATTTTGCACTTTCGAGCAGAAATGCAATTTTTTTACAATGTTTCATTGTCATTTCAGCTCTAGTGGCTAGTAGTCATTACGGTGTTAACGTTTTTTCGGTGACAATGCGCCATATAGTTGCAAATTACAGAAGCCAATTCAAAGATTTATGTTGGTTGAAAACAACGTTTTATACCTCTAATTCAACTAAAAATTTATTTGAATGGAAATGAAGTGTGCCTTAGTTAAGAAATGACAGCACGTTTAATTGGTGAATTCAACTAAAAAAATAGCCATTCCCACAATTTTTTATTATTAATAAGGGAATGAGAATTAAAATATCTAAATTAGCAAAAGTAAGATTTTTTTAGTTGTCTCAAAAAATAACTAACTAAAATCAGAAAAGCGACTAATTTTTTCGCAAAAATGCTGATTTCGGTCTTTCCGTGCACTGAACGAGCGAAATTAGCTCTGCGCCTAATTCGTATTACTATTTTTGAATTAGTTGATTTTAACAACAAAATTTTCAAAATAACTATTAAATTAGCTAAAATTGAGAATTTACTTTGCTGAAAAAAACTCTTATTTTTAGAGAATGTGTTTAGTTGGCGAATATTCTGGCAATATTTCAATCCAACACGAAATTCTCATTGACAACTTATTTTGTTATTAAAATCAGAAAATTTGTTTCTATTTGCCTATCACCATCATTACTGAAGGACAGCACATAGAAAACAAAAATGAAATTCGTTTTATTAACAACTTTATTAGCCAAAAACTCATGAGAAGTGTCAAAGCAAAACGATCAATTAAAAAGCTAAAAGGGACAGTCTTGTTGAAACTGCTTGCAAATTGTTTAGATGTTTCACGCATGTGTTACGATATATCCATATTTAAATTTCTAAACCGATGTACAAAAATGCTGTAAACTCTTAGTGGAAAGTGTATTTATTCAGAATTTGTGCGTATTTGAAGCGATTGTGCGTAATAATGTTTTTACGCGGAACAGTGAAGTGAGTATCGAATGTTGCACTCTAATTATACATGTCAAATGATGTTTTTTGTATCTTCCAACCTTCCGAGCCACGCCGTCCTGTGTACTACTTGTATTAGGTTTTTGTTTTCTGAGTGCTCAAAGTTTTCAGTGAGAGAGTCGATTTCGCGAAGTCGAATGAAGAAAACAGCGATTTAGAAGAAAAAAAAAAGTACGGGTGTGTAATGTCAGAGACATAACTGGATGTCGTGAATACGAATAAAACTGACACGATTTCTTTACACTTTCGAATCCGAATTGATAGTTGATCGATTGTGTGAATTGCGAAACTTTCCCTCTTTTCACTACTAAAATTTTCAACGAGTTTTGACGTCGATTATCTCATTTCGGATTTGCATATTTCATTGAAAGAAATTATCAAGATGCTGTACAGGATTCATTTCTGACTTTTAGAAGGACCAAATTGTGGAGTTCTCTACGATATTCAGCACAGTTCGAAACATTTATCTCGAACGATTTTCGCACAGCAAAAAGTGCACGAACCAAATCAAATTATTTTGGATTTTCACTAAATTTCTACACTGATGATTTCTACCTTCGAATTTCAAAGAAGTAATCTTAATAGTTCTTTAGGTAACATTTAGATAACATTTGTTGTCCACTTTTCGTTTCTTGTTTTCTTTCTCTCCAATGCAAAGCACCAGCAGCTGATGCAATCGTTCTTGCTTGAATTGAAACTAGCTTTGCGTACAAACCGACACATCCGCACGCAGTGCCAAATGATGCGAAACTGGTTATACGCATTCTGATGTAGATATGTGCCTGACTACCTCGAAATCGTCGTCCTTGTGCGATAAACCCAAGCAAAAGTAGAGTTTTCCGCGTTGGTTTTGAAATTTTCAGAAAATTTAATTTGTTTGTGGTTATTTCACACTGTTCAAAATATTATCCTAAATTCCTGATCATATTTTTGATGAAATAGAGAAAGAATTATGTTGCTGCCATTCATAAAAGTCGAGATATTTACGATTAAGTTCTGCCCATTCTTCCATATGCCTAATTTTGAAAAGGCGCCCCATAGTAAAGTAAGTCGTATTCACGACAAAATTCAAAAAGAAGTTTATGTTTCGCTTATTGCTTTATCTCCAATACAACATTGTATTTATACCTGCCAATATAAAAAAGATAACCGCGACTGAATTTTTTTTCGGTAGTAGTGTGCCATCTAGGGGCTAGTAGTCATTACGGTGTTAACGTTTTTTCGGTGACAGAGCGCCATATAGCTACAAATTGCAAAAACCAATTCAACCAGTTATGTTGGTTGAAAACAACGTTTTATTTCTCTAATTCAACTAAAAAATTAGTTGAATGGATATGAAGTGTGCCTTAGCTAAGAAATGACAGCACGGTTAATTGGTGGATTCAACTAAAAAAATACCCATTTCAACAAATATTTTATTATTATTAAGAGAATTAGAATTAAAAAATCTAAATTAGCAAAAGCAAGATTTTTTTAGTTGTCTCAAAAAATAACTAACTAAAATCAGAAAATCAACTATTTTTTTCGCCAAAATGCTGAATTCGGTCTTTCCGTGTATTGCATTTTATTCAAAAGTATTCTTCCATATTTGATGTAATCGTTGTTGCTAAAATAATATTCCGAGAGCTAGCGTAAACCAAAAAATAAATTCTATTATGAATTTGGAATACCATCTTATGGAAATCAGAAAAAAATATCAACTACTTTGATTTTAATTTGGTTTATAGACATAACAACACAAGCTGTATTGATGCGTCTGAATATTTTAAATAAGAAGATGTTGCAAACGATGTTTTGAAAGCATTAGTGGAAAATTCAATCCGCGATATTTGCAAGAATTCAACACATGCTTTTTCATGCAGTTCGTTTAAGTGTTTAAATTTTCAAACACAAAACTAAAACTGAAACAATGAACGCAAGTAAACATGTTATTTTAGGTTTCGTCGTATTTCAAAAATAATGATAGACACGCCTGAAGTTATACTCAACACCGTCCAGTTCGTTAACCTTAATCAGCAAGACTCTTTGCAAGCATATGAGTAATGTCAACAATGTGTGCGAAAAAACAAATTCCGGCGCTTATTTTCCAGATTTTTATTAATAAATCTTCCATATGGTTGAAAAATAAACCAATCAGTTCAATCTGCTTAAAATTGCAATTCAAGAAAAGCGAAAATTTTAGTCTAAAACTCTTCCGTTTTCCTTATAACTGCTCGAGAAAATTTTTTTCAGTTTCAGCTAAGCCTCAACTAAGACATTTGATAAGCAACAAACACATTACTATATGGATTTCCTCTTGCAGAAATCATTGCAATATAAAGATTTGCGTACCTTCTATGAGTAAATCCGCAAAATAGGAACCTTTAATTTAACACGCGAAAGGCAATGGATATGGAATGTTGTCGTAAAGCTCTTTATTTTTGTGGAAAACTCCTTTTGTAACAGAAAATATTTAATTTTGTTTATATTGTGTAGTGCAATCTAATACAAATGCTTTAAAGCAGTGTTGCTAACTTTTTTATTAGATAATTAAAATCTACATTCATAAAATGCAAGCAATTTTCCATCAAACATAGGTGAATAATTGATCAACAGTGATATTTCATGAAAAAAAGTCAGGCTTAACACTCATTTGAGAATAAATTTTTGTTAAATAAGATTGTTTGAAACTCAATCGTGCAAGCCACTTTGATAAACTAGTTGCACTGCATACATAGATATTTGACAAACGTATCAAATAAAATGTACGTAATACACAATTTACCAACACAACACAACACATCCTTAAATTTCAGCGAAATCAGTTCAAATGGATCATGAATCCGAGAAGTTTTAATCATGGTGTATTATCATAATATGAAAATACACTTTTTTCCTAAATCATGACTCGTTTTATTTATTTCTAGAATCGGAATTTTGTCCGTGTATAATAGACAATTTGTTCGATGAATTTGTGTGATATAAGTTACTGACATCAAAGTGAAGTTACAGGCGCTACTTAGGGCGTTATAAAAATCATACACATTTAAAAAATTCTTAAACTTAAAAGCCACCTTCGAGGGCAAGAAAAACATTTCGTATAAATGATATATTAATTTAATTTGAAGTGTTCAAGTGTGAATCAATAAATAATTCCACCAGAAAGATCTACCGAAGAATGTTTAATACACAAACAAACCACAACTTTGTGCGGCATGTTTGCGAAAACAAAAATCTGCTGGCACACAAATCGACACTTAATTTTATGCCACGCGATAAATTTCGGTCGGATCTCGCACCAGCGTTGGCGCATCCTTTTACATGAGAGTTTCGCAGAGCACATACACAACGGAAGACCGCACCGATGGAACAAGATGGTGTCGTAACGATATATATATATATATATATATATATATATATATATATATATATATATATATATATATATATATATATATATATATATATATATATATATATATATATATATATATATATATATATATAAGATGGTGTCGTAGTCGACAAACAGAAGTTACAGAAACCGAGTCTGTGTTTTTTTTCACATCCGGAACAGTGAGCGGCGTGACACGCATTCTCTGTTCGTTTCCATGTTTAGTACAGAATGTGAAGGAACCGACCGTGAATTTTCCTGCGGGACGTACCGCAATCCACAACAAAACAACGGCAATGACGACGGTTACGACGTTGCAGGCAGGGCAACAATGAAGCTCAATTTCAATTTAGAAAAAAATATGCCAACAACCCCTTCCCCGACAGTCATGCTACTAGGATCGGCTTAGCGAAAGTTGCAGAAATTTGCCCCAACCGTGCGTTCCGTGCTTTAAGTTTCCATCGGTGAGGAGCGGTCGGAATGCAAGAACTTCGAAATTCCAAGACCAATTGCTTCAAACGGAGAGCAGTGAGATTATTTTTTCTTTTTCTTTTTTTTTTGTTGTTCCCTTCAATTCGTAGCTGCTTGTGGTGCAACCAACACCGGAGGGTGGGATTTTCCTCATGCTTGAACTTAAAACGATCTGAGAAGTTCATTTTTTCGCTTACTTGAGCTTACTGCCAAGTGTGCATGTGTGAGTACGCTTCACTCAGAATAGAGACATTACCTGCAAGTCTGAGCTTGAATCGGAGCGAAAAGTCAACCTGCTTCCTAGGCCCCAGTGCCAGTCCGTTGTGGCTTTTTGTGTGGCTGACTTGGAAATTCGCAACGTGTGCGCGATGCGGAAAAGTCTGACAACCCGGGCGGGCTCACGTTTCCAGCGAAGCGCGAGATGAAAGAGCTAGCTGAACAGAGTGGAAATAAACAATTCCAAAATCTCGAAGGATGTTTATGCATTCCAAAACCCAACTTAACTGTACGTTTCCGCTGCAAACAATATCATATCTGGGAAGGATCTTGCTTAGCACGAACTTTTTTGTTGCGTTCCTTTGGTCGGAACCCGGCGGTCGCTCCACAAATCAGCAAAGCGAGAGATTCTCCACGGCATTCTGGCGGTCAAACCTGACAGATCGCTCAACGAACACACCTCTGGATGGTAGATTTTCATCGCACAGTTCCACACTGGCAGCGGAAACACTAATCTCCAGTTGCAGGAACCGAACGATGGTCGGGCAGAACTCGACACAGCAATTTACAGCAGGTCACGAGAGTTAAAACTAAACGTCTTCATTACTTCGTCACGATTCGTCAGAATCATCTCGTTGTGCGGATTTTTTTTCTCTCTCCTGCATAGCCTCCATGCTAATGTAGGTTCCCCTTTTTTTTCGTCTGTGCACTCATTGCCTGTTGCTCATAAATTGCGAGAGTACAGCGCAGTTTTCGCAGATTGATGAAGATCTTCAAGTACCATCATCATGCCGACGGATATCTGCCGGAAAATAAAGACGTAATGATAGCAGTGCGGTGCAAAAGAGCAGCAGCGGCAATGATGAGAGAATATGAACATAAATTTCTTCATCAAGGTCAGACGGGTGTAGGCTGACTGGGATACCACCTAGAAGGAAGAGGGGAGGACCTCTGGAAGATCGATTAACTGCTGCACTACAAGCGGCCGGGAAGGCTAAATTCATGCCAGCAGCACCCGCCTGGTTGTTAGACACGGGACGATCAGCAGTCGGCGGCTTCTTTGAAGCGATCATGCGAAGGGCTACAAAGTAGGCGAGCCCTTGCTAGAACGTTGCAAACTGACACATCACGTCCGTAACAGGTGTGTGCTGCCGTATGTAATCTGGATGATGGGTGCCAGGATGTCAGTGCAAAACTGCCGAAACGCGATGATTCTTTAATTAATTATTTTAGTTTCACCTCGCAGTTTCACCTCGCAGCGCCCTGAGTCACTGATGGACCGATCTTTTTCATCAGCTTCAATTCTCTAGGATTGAATTGTAGATCTCACCACGAAGAAGACAGTCGGTTATGTAGGTTATGTCGGTTCTTGTCAAGTTGCTATTCGTGGCAGTGATATGGGCAGCCGTGGTCATGATAATAAAGTTTTCGTGCTACATTTTGGTCGGAATCATTTAATAATGACTAATAATTTAATTTTGAACACCATTATTATCGAAACTGTTAAATGAAAGCTTCCTTCCGTTCCAGGAAAATAGTTGAAAGATGAACTTTCTCCTTAAGCTTGTACTGTTTGGGAGGGAAGGTGATATTCCACAAATCTTCGCTTCGCTTAAAGATGCAATTCTATGACAAAACTATGACATATGAATATTTTTGGAGTGTGTTCCGTTCTCAGATACCGGAAAAGGATATCTGAAGCCGTTTCAAACTCCAAGAAGGTAATTTCAGTTTATCGATGTTTTGTGGAAATCACTTCGAACGGTTCGAAAATCACCTAAATCGTTTCCTGAAAAAAAATCCACACTTAAAACGTTTCTAAAGAAAATGCCGCCTTCTTCAATTCTAGAATGGCTTGAATTTCTCGTCGTGTTCGTTCCAGAAGCTCTCATTTTGTAAATGAGCCAGACAAAAAATAATCGGTGAACCAAAAGTCGCCTTCTTAGATTCCAGAAATGATGTCGATTTCCGGTTCATTTGCTCATTAAACCGGTTCCGAAGATTTTCGTCTGGTAAAAGATTCTAAAGAACATTAACAAAACATAGATCGCTCTCTTCAATTTTTTAAAGACTTAAAATATGATTTTAGCAGTTTCTACTCGTCGTGTCCGCTCCAAAAATACCCGTTTTGAAATAATTTCTTGTAATATAGGAGTACACCCAAACCACTGTTTACGTCAACTCTTTTTACGTAACTCTTTTTGCGAACCAAATCCTAAATAACGCAAATTTTTTTTACGAACCGAATCCCAAACAACGTGAACATTTTTTTCCGAACCTACTTCGTAAAAAGTGATTTTTTTTGCATGAAATGAAAATGATTTCCGGGTCATTGATATTCCATGGGAACCACTAAAATATGGGTATTTTTGGAACGGGTTTGAAGAGTAGATTAAGAAAAATTATGTTTGAGGTATTTTTAATTGAAGATGGCGACGGATTTGATAAGAAGATATCAGAAAACGATGCTTGGGCTCGTTTCGAAATGCAATATGATGACTTCCGGTTTATCGATATTTCTTGAAAACCCTTACACAGATCTTGGATCTCGAAACAACTTTAAACATAGATTTCCGGTATCTTCTCTTCAAACCTGTCCAGAAAATACCCAAATTGTACGGGTTTCAAGAAATATCAATAAACCGGAAGTCGCCATATTGGATTTCAGAATAACTGCAAATATTGTTTTGGGTAAATCAAGTGTAAATTTTTTTTACGAACTCGTAAATGAAGGTTGTATAGGAATATAGGGATATAAGAATATAGGAATATAGGAATATAGGAATATAGGAATATAGGAATATAGGAATATAGGAATATAGGAATATAGGGATATAAGAATATAGGAATATAGGAATATAGGAATATAGGAATATAGGAATATAGGAATATAGGAATATAGGAATATAGGAATATAGGAATATAGGAATATAGGAATATAGGAATATAGGAATATAGGAATATAGGAATATAGGAATATAGGAATATAGGAATATAGGAATATAGGAATATAGGAATATAGGAATATAGGAATATAGGAATATAGGAATATAGGAATATAGGAATATAGGAATATAGGAATATAGGAATATAGGAATATAGGAATATAGGAATATAGGAATATAGGAATATAGAAATATAGGAATATAGAAATATAGGAATATAGGAATATAGGAATATAGGAATATAGGAATATAGGAATATAGGAATATAGGAATATAGGAATATAGGAATATAGAAATATAGGAATATAGGAATATAGGAATATAAGAATATAGGAATATAGGAATATAGGAATATAGGAATATAGGAATATAGGAATATAGGAATATAGGAATATAGGAATATAGGAATATAGGAATATAGGAATATAGGAATATAGGAATATAGGAATATAGGAATACAGGAATATAGGAATATAGGAATATAGGAATATAGGAATATAGGAATACAGGAATATAGGAATATAGGAATATAGGAATATAGGAATATAGGAATATAGGAATATAGGAATATAGGAATATAGGAATATAGGAATATAGGAATATAGGAATATAGGAATATAGGAATATAGGAATATAGGAATATAGGAATATAGGAATATAGGAATATAGGAATATAGGAATATAGGAATATAGGAATATAGGAATATAGGAATATAGGAATATAGGAATATAGGAATATAGGAATATAGGAATATAGGAATATAGGAATATAGGAATATAGGAATATAGGAATATAGGAATATAGGAATATAGGAATATAGGAATATAGGAATATAGGAATATAGGAATATAGGAATATAGGAATATAGGAATATAGGAATATAGGAATATAGGAATATAGGAATATAGGAATATAGGAATATAGGAATATAGGAATATAGGAATATAGGAATATAGGAATATAGGAATATAGGAATATAGGAATATAGGAATATAGGAATATAGGAATATAGGAATATAGGAATATAGGAATATAGGAATATAGGAATATAGGAATATAGGAATATAGGAATATAGGAATATAGGAATATAGGAATATAGGAATATAGGAATATAGGAATATAGGAATATAGGAATATAGGAATATAGGAATATAGGAATATAGGAATATAGGAATATAGGAATATAGGAATATAGGAATATAGGAATATAGGAATATAGGAATATAGGAATATAGGAATATAGGAATATAGGAATATAGGAATATAGGAATATAGGAATATAGGAATATAGGAATATAGGAATATAGGAATATAGGAATATAGGAATATAGGAATATAGGAATATAGGAATATAGGAATATAGGAATATAGGAATATAGGAATATAGGAATATAGGAATATAGGAATATAGGAATATAGGAATATAGGAATATAGGAATATAGGAATATAGGAATATAGGAATATAGGAATATAGGAATATAGGAATATAGGAATATAGGAATATAGGAATATAGGAATATAGGAATATAGGAATATAGGAATATAGGAATATAGGAATATAGGAATATAGGAATATAGGAATATAGGAATATAGGAATATAGGAATATAGGAATATAGGAATATAGGAATATAGGAATATAGGAATATAGGAATATAGGAATATAGGAATATAGGAATATAGGAATATAGGAATATAGGAATATAGGAATATAGGAATATAGGAATATAGGAATATAGGAATATAGGAATATAGGAATATAGGAATATAGGAATATAGGAATATAGGAATATAGGAATATAGGAATATAGGAATATAGGAATATAGGAATATAGGAATATAGGAATATAGGAATATAGGAATATAGGAATATAGGAATATAGGAATATAGGAATATAGGAATATAGGAATATAGGAATATAGGAATATAGGAATATAGGAATATAGGAATATAGGAATATAGGAATATAGGAATATAGGAATATAGGAATATAGGAATATAGGAATATAGGAATATAGGAATATAGGAATATAGGAATATAGGAATATAGGAATATAGGAATATAGGAATATAGGAATATAGGAATATAGGAATATAGGAATATAGGAATATAGGAATATAGGAATATAGGAATATAGGAATATAGGAATATAGGAATATAGGAATATAGGAATATAGGAATATAGGAATATAGGAATATAGGAATATAGGAATATAGGAATATAGGAATATAGGAATATAGGAATATAGGAATATAGGAATATAGGAATATAGGAATATAGGAATATAGGAATATAGGAATATAGGAATATAGGAATATAGGAATATAGGAATATAGGAATATAGGAATATAGGAATATAGGAATATAGGAATATAGGAATATAGGAATATAGGAATATAGGAATATAGGAATATAGGAATATAGGAATATAGGAATATAGGAATATAGGAATATAGGAATATAGGAATATAGGAATATAGGAATATAGGAATATAGGAATATAGGAATATAGGAATATAGGAATATAGGAATATAGGAATATAGGAATATAGGAATATAGGAATATAGGAATATAGGAATATAGGAATATAGGAATATAGGAATATAGGAATATAGGAATATAGGAATATAGGAATATAGGAATATAGGAATATAGGAATATAGAAATATAGGAATATAGAAATATAGGAATATAGGAATATAGGAATATAGGAATATAGGAATATAGGAATATAGAAATATAGGAATATGGGAATATAGGAATATAAGAATATAGGAATATAGGAATATAGGAATATAGGAATATAGGAATATAGGAATATAGGAATATAGGAATATAGGAATATAGGAATATAGGAATATAGGAAAATAGGAATATAGGAATATAGGAATATAGGAATATAGGAATATAGGAATATAGGAATACAGGAATATAGGAATATAGGAATATAGGAATATAGGAATATAGGAATATAGGAATATAGGAATATAGGAATATAGGAATACAGGAATATAGGAATATAGGAATATAGGAATATAGGAATATAGGAATATAGGAATATAGGAATATAGGAATATAGGAATATAGGAATATAGGAATATAGGAATATAGGAATATAGGAATATAGGAATATAGGAATATAGGAATATAGGAATATAGGAATATAGGAATATAGGAATATAGGAATATAGGAATATAGGAATATAGGAATATAGGAATATAGGAATATAGGAATATAGGAATATAGGAATATAGGAATATAGGAATATAGGAATATAGGAATATAGGAATATAGGAATATAGGAATATAGGAATATAGGAATATAGGAATATAGGAATATAGGAATATAGGAATATAGGAATATAGGAATATAGGAATATAGGAATATAGGAATATAGGAATATAGGAATATAGGAATATAGGAATATAGGAATATAGGAATATAGGAATATAGGAATATAGGAATATAGGAATATAGGAATATAGGAATATAGGAATATAGGGATATAGGAATATAGGAATATAGGAATATAGGAATATAGGAATATAGGAATATAGGAATATAGGAATATAGGAATATAGGAATATAGGAATATAGGAATATAGGAATATAGGAATATAGGAATATAGGAATATAGGAATATAGGAATATAGGAATATAGGAATATAGGAATATAGGAATATAGGAATATAGGAATATAGGAATATAGGAATATAGGAATATAGGAATATAGGAATATAGGAATATAGGAATATAGGAATATAGGAATATAGGAATATAGGAATATAGGAATATAGGAATATAGGAATATAGGAATATAGGAATATAGGAATATAGGAATATAGGAATATAGGGATATAGGAATATAGGAATATAGGAATATAGGAATATAGGAATATAGGAATATAGGAATATAGGAATATAGGAATATAGGAATATAGGAATATAGGAATATAGGAATATAGGAATATAGGAATATAGGAATATAGGAATATAGGAATATAGAAATATAGGAATATAGGAATATAGGAATATAGGAATATAGGAATATAGGAATATAGGAATATAGGAATATAGGAATATAGGAATATAGGAATATAGGAATATAGGAATATAGGAATATAGGAATATAGGAATATAGGAATATAGGAATATAGGAATATAGGAATATAGGAATATAGGAATATAGGAATATAGGAATATAGGAATATAGGAATATAGGAATATAGGAATATAGAAATATAGGAATATAGAAATATAGGAATATAGGAATATAGGAATATAGGAATATAGGAATATAGGAATATAGAAATATAGGAATATAGGAATATAGGAATATAGGAATATAGGAATATAGGAATATAGGAATATAGGAATATAGGAATATAGGAATATAGGAATATAGGAATATAGGAATATAGGAATATAGGAATATAGGAATATAGGAATATAGGAATATAGGAATATAGGAATATAGGAATATAGGAATATAGGAATATAGGAATATAGGAAAATAGGAATATAGGAATATAGGAATATAGGAATATAGGAAAATAGGAATATAGGAATACAGGAATATAGGAATATAGGAATATAGGAATATAGGAATACAGGAATATAGGAATATAGGAATATAGGAATATAGGAATATAGGAATATAGGAATATAGGAATATAGGAATATAGGAATATAGTAATATAGGAATATAGGAATATAGGAATATAGGAATATAGGAATATAGGAATATAGGAATATAGGAATATAGGAATATAGGAATATAGGAATATAGGAATATAGGAATATAGGAATATAGGAATATAGGAATATAGGAATATAGGAATATAGGAATATAGGAATATAGGAATATAGGAGTATAGGAATATAGGAATATAGGAATATAGGAATATAGGAATATAGGAATATAGGAATATAGGAATATAGGAATATAGGAATATAGGAATATAGGAATATAGGAATATAGGAATATAGGAATATAGGAATATAGGAATATAGGAATATAGGAATATAGGAATATAGGAATATAGGAATATAGGAATATAGGAATATAGGAATATAGGAATATAGGAATATAGGAATATAGGAATATAGGAATATAGGAATATAGGAATATAGGAATATAGGAATATAGGAATATAGGAATATAGGAATATAGGAATATAGGAATATAGGAATATAGGAATATAGGAATATAGGAATATATGAATATAGGAATATAGGAATATAGGAATATAGGAATATAGGAATATAGGAATATATGAATATAGGAATATAGGAATATAGGAATATAGGAATATAGGAATATAGGAATATAGGAATATAGGAATATAGGAATATAGGAATATAGGAATATAGGAATATAGGAATATAGGAATATAGGAATATATGAATATAGGAATATAGGAATATAGGAATATAGGAATATAGGAATATAGGAATATATGAATATAGGAATATAGGAATATATGAATATAGGAATATAGGAATATAGGAATATAGGAATATAGGAATATATGAATATAGGAATATAGGAATATATGAATATAGGAATATAGGAATATAGGAATATAGGAATATAGGAATATAGGAATATAGGAATATAGTAATATAGGAATATAGGAATATAGGCATATAGGCATATAGGAATATAAAAAATAAAATAAATAGGTAATACTTGTTAGTTTTTGTTTTATTTACCATGTTTCCATCTATTTTTGCAAGTAATAGTGTTTTACTTATTATTAAAAATTCTGGATTGCTGTGATTTTTTTTCAAATTTTTAAATCTCTTGTCAATCGTTTTGTTATTGATACTATTACTAATATTTATACTGTCATTGTCATTCCGGTACGCTTTGATATTTTTCCTGAATTTTAACTGTTTGTAATAATGTTTTTTTCCGTATCGACAGAGTTATGTTTAATCCATATTTATGGGCTATTTTATCTGTTTTAATTAAGCTCATTCGCATGTATTCCTATTTGCGCTGTTTTCCACTGTACATATTTTTTGCTTTTATTACTTGTTTTGTCACCTTTATTCGTGATTCATTTGTTTGTCTCCAATGATTTTTGCAATTTCCGATGTTTCGTTATTTTATTAAATTTCGGCTATCCTTTCTTGTTATTTAGTCTACGCAAAACAATGTAATATCACTGAATAAATTAGTAAAGCATTCTTCGCTTATAATATTTTCAATTTTCTGTGTAAATCATTTGACATTTCTCTAAAGAAAGCTAATAGATTTGCTGAAAAAAACTGACTTTTGGACGGAGCACCGGAGACCCCTAGTGTTATATGCCGAAATCGGAGAATTTCTGTGTGTGTTTTTGTATATGTGTGTACATGTGCCCACCGCTCAAAGATTTTTTCTTCACGCACAATTTTCTCGGATCTCGGATTTAAACAACCTCAGGCTCAATCGAAAGCAACTATTGGATCAAACATCAAATTTGGTGATCAAATTGTAGATACTTTCGTTGTCGGAGATATAGTCGTTTAAGTGGCGTAACCGATCAATCGCATTTGGTTTCTTCTATCCATTGTTTTCGCTAAGTGATTAATAATTAAATTCAAATGTTTTGTTACTGATAGTATTTGTTTCAAGAATATTGTCGAATATGTGACGTAAGTGTTGAGTCACGCTTTGTGATCTATCCGAGACAATCTGAATGAATTTGTGTGAAAAATTAGCCCGAATTCTTGACAGAAATCATCCTAATGAAAAGAATATGTATAATAAGACTGTTTGAAGGATAAGAGAAAGGCATTTAAGATCGAAAATTATTTTCTCAACAAGGCAAAAAATGTTTTAATGAAAAAGGTTTGAGAACAAAAACAAATGCACGATCACACAATGTGGACGAAGAAGAGTTTGTTTTTAATAAGAACCATAAATTTCGAAAATCAAAATTCAAATTCCAAATTTGATATTTTCACTAAAAATACATACAATTTTAAACTTTTGTTTTTAGTATTTCTTTTTGTTGTATTTTCAATTTCATTTATTTTTTATCTGTTTTCCTCTATTTGGTTACTCTGTAATAATCATTCCTTATTATAGTTTTGTTATTTATTGTGTCTGTGACCATTTCGATACTTATGTCTAGTAAAGCATTATTTTGTTTTTGTCGACATACTAGTCGACCATTTCTCATTTCATAATTTCATAGCAGTCTTTTAGCATTTTTGCTTGTTTTTCTTGAATTTATTTTTCGCTGTTTTTCAATAAATTTCAAGTTATCAAGTTTTTAGTTACTTTCCTTGGTACTTTTTCTCTATAGCTATGGTTTACTTTTGCTTGAGTTCATTTAATTTTCACCTCGAAAACAAACGAAACGTTCTACGGTTTTTAGTTTTCTATAAATCATGTTAAAGAGTATTCTGGAAAATTTTATTTATGAAGGTTAAAACCTTAGCCAGACTCGTTTGTACATTTCTCAAAAAAAAGACACGAAAACACTCAAATTTCCTGAAGATTTTTCTCTTTCTGCTTCCAACCATTTTAACAGAAATGAATTGCTCAGTAAAAAAATGGTCCCTAAAAACAACGCCGCATTTGTTCATTTTAAGTATGCCGTAATTGGTCCAGGCAGAATACCGTTCCAACCTCCGAAGTCGCTTGGTATGTCATCGTTGAGATAGTGCTGGCCCACCACGACGAGTTGACACCCAGGTTTGCGGACAGAACTGCATTACGGTCTTAGTATCAGAACTTCAGATCAGTTAACCGAAAGTTGTGAATTTTAATATGGTGTAAAACACAAAAAAAGGAAAAAATGAATTCTGTAAGTGCGCCAGCGACTGGCAGCTTCGCCTTGCATGGGTGCAATTTTTCACTGTCACACCGCATGCCGCCGCGTGCACTGATTGTGAAACGCGGTCGGGCACAATTTGGCGAGGATGCACTTTTCACATTTTAATTATGCACCGCAAGTGAAGCGACGCCCAGCTAGGAAACCGAACTGACATTGGACCCAGTTGAAGGTATTAGCTGGAAAATGTGAAAAACGATGACGATGTTATGTATGTGAAGCGCTTCAATTAAAATAATTGCCGACTCCTTCGGAGACAGGTCGCTGTTTTTACCGGTGGTGAACCGTGCAGCTTGTCTGCCGCTCGTACCAGCCAGCGACTGCGGCTCCTTGGGCCAAAGACTTATTGTCGCCGAGTGGGAAGAAGATTCTCGACGGAGGTGACAGTGTAATTGTACCTCTAATGAGTGTGCTGCCAGTGGTTCCGATGGCACCGTGCTGTGAGAGGTGAGATCAGTGTCAAGTGAACCATTAGTTTTTTTTGAGATCCTTTTAGTCTTGGTTCGAGGTGCTTCCTAGCATAAGGCATGTCGTCGGTTGTTCTAAGATACCGATTCCTCCGCTAATGATGACTGAAAGATGCATTTGTAGGAAATAAAACAAATAACTTCCGAAAATCCCAGACCATATTCGAGGTGTGAAGCTTCGCCAAACAAGCCACGAACGATTACTTTATTTACGGTTTATCGGGTTTTCCGTCCAGCCGCCGACTCGTACCTCGTGTCTTGAGAAGGCTGTTTGTTTCAGAACTCTCAAAAGATGCCTCCCATCGATGTTGAATTGGCGTGCCCGGAAGCAGCTTTCGATGAAGCTGTAGCAAAATTGGGAGCGAACAAAACTCCATACGCTCTGGTGCACGATAAGTGGGGCAGCGGCAAAAATTTATTATCAAAGTGAAGTAATAAATTTCGCAATCCTGTGAAACACTCGGTCCCGTTGAAGGCGGATCGGGTTGGTTGGCCACAACGCACACCAAACGACTCACGGGAAGCCGCAAAAAACCGCACAGATGGTTGCCTCCTTCGCGTCTAATGATGAAGGGACTCCCCTTCTGCAGTTGAGCGAACACTACCTTGCTGCGCATCACACTTTCCTAAAGATGATTTACTGCCATGGGGCGCACGTGAGATAGAGAGAGAGAGGGTGGGAAATCGCTTTTTGTGTGCTTCCTTTCGAAAGCGATTTTCTTCCATATCGGCTACTAATAAAGTGTGCCAATACTGGTGTGAGTGTGTGTGTGTGTGTGTGCGGATGCTACCGGGCTTTACGTACGGCCCTCATCAACGTGGGAAGACCCGGAGTCAATAAAATCAAAATCACCTGTAATTTGTTAGGCAAGTGTCGTATTATAAGGCATAATCCGATTAGTGGAAATGAGGTATCAAAACGGAGTTATTACTCATGCGTCGTTTAATGGGACGGATTTGATGGTTTCGCGGGATGTACGACGCAGTACTTCTCGGCATGACGGACAGTTGCTGAGGATGGTGGCATGAAACATTCATCCACAAACATTCTTGATTTTGCTTCTTTTGTGTTCGTTGCCCGTGTTTGTCAGAGTACAAATTTCAGAAATCAGATTTTGCATTTTTCTCTCACCCTTTCTGGAGACACAAAATAATAGATTCTAATTAAGCTCCCACGCGTGGATCACATTACGGGGCCTCGAACATCACACAGTTGTTACGAGATGTGGCAGCTTGAACCTTTTCACCGGCTATATGCGGTGGGATCCTCTAGCAGGGACATCCCATCCAATGGAAGCGTCCGTCTCTAGCGCGACCCGTTCGGCGTCCCGAAGAATTTGAACCATCCTGACTATGGACGGGAATTAACAGCACTGTTCCGAACATGAAAACAATTTTAAAACTCTTGTGGGGGGAAGTTAATTTTGAAGAATTCAACCTACAACTCACAGGCAAACACGACAAACAAGAACGATCAGACTATTGAGGACGACGCGAAAGCGCACTGGCCGGCTCCGGTGCGGCACCGCTCGAAAATAGAGGATGAAGTTATGTTCTTTGTTCTTCGCTTTCCCAGCAGATGGCTCGAAACGCGACTAGAATGGGGCCGAAACATTCCGTTGGTTCCGGGGGAGGGAAAAAACAAGAGAGATTTAATTAAAAGTGTCTCATGCGCCAACATTCGCCGAGTCGGTGCGCTGCTGAGGACAGTTCGTTCGAACGGAGATAGATTGTAGATTTGTAGTGGCCGTTCGGTTCGGTTCTGGAATCAAAGATCAAAGAGTTCAAGCGGAGACAGTGCTTGACCCGAAGTTGTCGATTTAATTGCATTAATCAAATGGCGCAATCAATCGCAGCGTCCGGATTTTGGCATCGGAAAGGAAATGGATCCGGATGGTCGACCATCGAAAGCTTGTGAGACATGTAATATGCATGGAAATGATAGTGTGATGATGTAGGGTCATGTAGGGTTGAAGAATCACTTTTTGGTTATTCGAAAACTAGATGGTATCCTATTTTAGTAATGAAAGGTAAATGGTTTCTCGTTGCTTTACGTATAATTTGCACCACCGGTTCGAGTACTTCGAAAGTAATGAAAGTATTTATTTCAATTATTTTTATAGTACGATTCATTGAGCGATCTTTGGTGTAATAAATTCGTAAACGGTCAACACCGCCATAAAGAATGAGATATATTCTCGAAGAGTTTCACAACATAGCTTGAAGGAATTGAATGTCCAATCTTCTGATACAAATTTCGAATGAACTTTGCTGCAAGTTTGTTTCCCTCGTTGATTTTGCATCGGAATATTGAGATCTCATCTGTTCTGTCGACTTCATAGCTCGCATGAAATTTCAAGCCATTTTGTTGTATTTAAATTCTAATCGACAAGCTCTTATCACCAAAATCTGAGAAATATTCCTTTTTACCATGTGACAGCCCGTTGGAAGAAATCGGTAGGGAAGGGTGTTCGGTTGCCGGTACCCCACCGTAACTTTTAACAGAAAGTAGATAGCGTCAATCCGACAAATGTCATGTGTGTGTAATAGCAGCACGTTCTTTTTGTGCTGAATTACGAAGCAATCAGTCACTTGTACTTTTTGCTGCGTTCAAAAAACTTTTAATTACATGAATATCAACAGAAAAGTTTTTGCTGACTTTTTTTAGAGTATCATGAATTGAAGAGCATCAATCGGGAAGGTGAGTGGATTGAATTTTTATGAGGTGAAATAGATCTATTTCGTGATTTAATACCAGATGCTATCAAAATTTTCGCAACCTAAGATTGTAATTTTAAAAATGTCTACCAATTTCGGTTACCGGCACCCCAAGATGTTCGGTTATCGCCACCCCATTTTTATCGACAAATCGTAAAAAATTGTCAGTGATATGCAGGCTACTGTCGAGACAAACATCTAGCTGCTCATACAGCAGATGCTCCGGTTAAGAAAAATTTTCAGCCAAATTTTTTGGGTTGCCGGTAAACACTTTACTAAATTAATAAAAAAAAAATTTTCAGTAAAATGAGTCAACTTAGTTTCTTAATCAGTTGTTAGCCAGAGACTTTAGCTTTCCATTGATGTATAGATGTCCGCATAATGTGCACTAAGTTAGAAGTTATGAGCTAAAATAAAGGGGTGCCGGTAACCGAACACTCTCCCTTACTGTTTCCCAACTAGACACGCTCAGCTTGACAAAAGATGATTCATTCCAGAAGAAATATTTTATCTTGATCGTGATCCATATACTTCTCGGTACAGGTAGAACCTTTTTTTTTCAATTTCGGTTCTGTTAAGCAGATTTACTTTGACGTACGTACTACGTCTTTGTTTTTTGAATGAGGGCACCAAAAATCTACTATTTATAATACGTTACTAAACACATTCATTGTATCACACATTGTATCTCTCAAAGCATTAAACGTGTACCCTAAATGTCACAATACAGATACGTACGGAATGTTATTTACATCCTTCATCCATCCATCGGTTTTATTGAAAGAAAGCTGCAGTGAGATTCTTTTTATATGGATCTTGTTTTTTTAAAATTAATTTTTACATTGATCATAAAGTAACCTATAGGCAAAAAATATGAGTATTGTCTACGTTTGTTTGTAACGTGTGTGTAAGTAGTAATGATTTCCCTGGGCACGGATGAATAAAAAATTGGAGTTATTTTGAAATATTTCTAAACTTTTCGCTGTGCCTAATTTTCATGAGTTTGAAAATTGTCTTGAAACGTTTTTTGCCATTTAGAGTGAGTTCACAGAAAAAAAAGGTATTTTATAGGTGACATAATTCTACAAACGATTCGTTTCATAAAAACTGAGCTTGTCAAATGACACAATATTCAATTCGTGCAGAATTTTACTGGCTCCTAGTGTAATTTGCACTTGGCTACCAAGTGATGCTGTATGGGTTTATATGTATCAATAATTCATTATGTAGATATGTGCTTCTGTGGCTCAGTCGACTAACTGCAGTGCTTTGTGATCTGATGGTTCTTGGTTCAAGTCGCGCGATTGTTATCGATCTTTTGCTTTTTATTTCATTAGATTTCAAACCATGTAATTTCCAACTTACACAATTTTACATGTTCTTCAATATAAATTTGCGTGTAATACGACGCTCCATTTATATTTATTTATTTTATATGTATCTTATAAGATGTAAAACTGATTTCCAGAGAAGGCATGTTCTGTTACTTTTGAGTGAAAGAGGTGTGGTAGTTCTTTTTCCAATTCCTTAGACACTTTTTCTATTTCGGTGATGTGTGTCTAGAAACGAACATCTCGTGATCTCGTTTGACTAACGTATATTTTGTCACAATTAGAGCACAAAATTTTATTCAAGCCTACAGTACCAATAGTCATCTCGTTAGTAGAACCGCCATGTTATTTTACCGAATAATAGACTTCCAATCAACGAATTGTGATAAAATTGGATACAATATTTTCGCTTTGGCTCTAAGAAGCAATACTGCAAAAAAAACAGTTAAAAAATTACGCATTGTTGCTGTTATAGCAACGTGAAAATTCAAAGCAACTGATCCTAATTTCATCTTATTCTTGAAGTCAATCCAACAAACAAAGACAACAGATCTCACTCTAACTAGTGGTTTACCCGAAAAATTTCCCCATTGGGTCAGAATTTGTGAAATCGCCAAAAAAATTTTTTTTTATTCAAGTGATGATTATTTGGTTCTATTTGATCATTAAAATGACTTTTGAAAAAAAAAGTTAATAACAATTTTTTTTGTGAAAGTTATAGTATAATAAAATTTGGGGTCAATTTTTTTATAAAGTCATACCATTCTTTAATAAATAAACATATTTGAATGAAACTTTTACAGATTTTAGATAACACAATAAACTTTCATAGATTTTAGATAATACAATAAACTTAAACTTATCGTATAAAAATCACAAAAATAAATTTTCAGACTTTTTCTATGTAGATAGATGGCATAAATATAAATAAGTGTATGATAAAGACAAAAAACTACTGTCTATATGCTAGAAATAAAATTTAACAGAATTTTTTACATTTGTCGTGTAGTTCTACGTCAACAGTTCAAGCAAGCTTATAAGATTGTCCCTTGTAGTTTTTTCAATGTGGCATTCTGGAATCTTTTCGAAAAATTAAAAATCTTTTTGAGTAACTCATGCAGAATTTGACATATTTTGTAATAAAAATATATGAAAAACCTGTTTTAGTTCACCTAGTGATGTTATGATGCCTTTCTCGTATTAGTCATAATTTCATAAATATTATAGCGTTCATTTAGAAATTATCCTATTTTGTGCATAGGGCACATAACCGATTTCTATACGTCATGTTTCGTCTTCGACTCGTCAGTACATAACAGTTTATGTTGAACTGTTATGTAACCTAGCAGTTCAACATAAACCGCTAGGCAGACATAAAGTTTCTGCTACTGTTCTGTAAGTAGCAGAAACTTTGTGTCTTTCTAGCGGTTTATGTTAAACTGCTAGGTTTCATAACAGTTCAACATTAACTGTTATGTACTGACGAGTCGAAGACGAAACATGAAGTATAGATTATTAAGTTGTTCATCAAAAAACTTTTCATTGAATTTCGATTAAAGACCACCACAGTTTGTTTGGGAATGAGCTAGCATAGTTTTTGCCATTTGTGCTCAGTATTGAACCAAACTAAGAAGCATTTTGAAATTTTAAATATCTGTAGCTCCGGAACCAGAAATCGGGTATGAATGGTATTCAACAACAACATATTAGACTGTTAAAGCTTTTATCTGAGCCTTAGTTTGTGAAAATCGACTAAAGCGTCCTTCAGAAAATGAAGTGAGTTCCGTTTCTCAGTTTTTGACTACTATTTTCTGTACTTTCGGAACTGTGAACCGCTCTTGAAATTTTTTTTTCTGTTTATTACTCTGAAATTCTAGAACCATAAGTGAGAAAATTGAATGCTCGCTTTATCCCGTTACTCCGAACAGAAAGTTCGATTTGGATAAAACTTAATAGCATACTATGGGACTATAGGATCAAAAAAATATGAACAGGTGACCTAATTTCACATTTGTTAAATGACAGCCCATTCCATTTGTAATGATTCAATGTTATACTAGAATGAATTTCACTGGTTCTGACTGTAATTTGCGTTCTTGGTTAGCAAATGCGACTGTACGAATTTTTATACATCATTTCCCAGTCAAGCCGATAAGTCAATTCACGGGCGTACTTTGAGATTCATTGATTCTAGGTTCAATTCCCCGCTGTCGCTATCGGTTTGTTTTTTATTTAATTCTATTTCATACAATAGAATTTCCAAATCACTCAACATTACATGTTTTTGGACGTAAATTATTCTGTTCATATGTTTTTTCTTTTTGCCTTTCTTATATAGAAAAGTTAGTCTCTGGTCTCAAAACTACACAAATCGATAGCCATCATCAGTACGCAACTAAACAAACCGATTCCGGCTATCCTGGTTTTCGGTCTCCGGTTCAGGAAGTACCAGAAATAATGGTCATATATTCCTAAATGGATCTCACTCACTTTTCTCAGCGATGGTTTGACTGATTTTCACAAACTCTCGGCGAAACAAAAACCGTAAACAAAATTCTAAACTGGACTCAAAACCGTTATTCCCAATCTAAGGGTCCAATGGCCCTACCAAAAATTACTGCATATTTTCGGATACAATGAAAATTTAAATCGTCGTTTAGAGTACCATGGAAAAATCGTATAAAATCTTCAAAATTTGAATAAAAACTAGTAGAAATTGAACGTCATGTTTATGGCCGTACGAACCGACTTCGATTATACCGGTTCTCGGGTTCCGGGCTGGAAGTACATATAATAGTGAACCTACTTCGTTTTCTATTAGATGACCTAGCCGATCAGTGAACTGTTTCATTATCTATGTTACACTATTTAATGCACAAACAATCACTTGGGTCGAAATCGAAGAGAAACATTTTGAATAGAATACCACAGTATTATACATGTGATTCATTACACTACTAGGTGGATTAAAACAGGTTTTTTTACCCCGTTACTCGCGAAGCGAAAGTTCGTTCCACATAAAATTCAGTAGCCGGCTATAGAACCAAACGACGTTACATTGAAATTTAAGTTTGTGAGAATCGGTCCAGCCATCTCCGAGAAAATCATGTGAATATTTTTGTTACATACACCCACATCTCGACTGATTCCGACGACCTGAGTCGTATGTCATGGTCGAGTGTCATGCCCCTCTGGGTCTTGACCCAAAGGTTCGTTAGAGATGGACAAAACAATTCATTTCAAAAAACCGTTCAATGATGCAGAGTTCTATTAAAAGAACTAGTTCTCGAGAGCCGTTCGTGCGTTCTTTTAATAGTTAGTTTGCTTGTTAAAAGACTAACCGTGATACCGTTCTCTTCAGAGCTTAACGTTCTCGAAGAAGATTGAGCGAGCAAAAGAAAAGTTCCACGACTTTGAACTGAGGAAAATAAAAGAAATCGTGAATATATCAAAAGGAAGATCATTCACAATTTTGGAAAGGACCAAAGTGGGTACCGCATTTTTCTAACAGCTGTTCAGAAACAGCTTATCGTTACGATGAATTGAAACTCGCCAGATTTAGTCCCCTTCGACTATTCTCGGTTCTCAAATGTTCACATCGAACGATGAGGTCATCGCTTAGAATAAAGCGTTTTTTGAGGCTAAGGAGAAATCCGGATATAAAAGCGGTTTCTAATGTCTAATGTTGGAAAGCCGTTGAAACATTTGGACATTTGGAAAGAACAGTGTTGTCTGGCCAGGAACTTTTCGACCGTCGTGTCACTTTGAAACAAAGTTTTAACCAAACCAAAAATGTAGCTATTTTGTAAAACGATTTGTAATTTTGTTGTGTTTTCTTCATATTTATTCAAAAATTTGATTGATTCCGCACAAGTCACTCACTTTTTGCAGGATTTGTCGCTTTTCGATTATATAGTGGAGACTTAAACAAAATGGTATACTGTCGAAATCAATGAAGCCTTTAAGTAGTCACCCGAAGAAGATGCAACGATTACTGACAGTTCATTTATGTATTAGAATTCTGCTCCAGAATTTTCCGTTGGTTAACGAGCTCTAAAATTTTTCCCGGCCGGATTTCTAATTTTTGTCTTATAAAAGCACAAATCCAATTTTCAACGGAATTTCTTCCATATTTAAAACTGACAACCTTTCCAACCTACTTCCGACACCGGCTGTGAACATCAATCCAATCCGACAACCCTATCAATTCATCCATCATCTTGAGTTCACCGGTTTCAAGTGACAAGGATTGACGGTTTTAGCTTTTCGTACCAGCTGCTGTCATCGTTGCTATCGACACTCAGTAACTATTTCAGTCAGTCGTCAATCGGAGAAGTAAGTCAAAGTAAATCGGCTGCCATCATTACGAGTGAGTAGCGGAATAGATATCTCCTAGGAGTGCTTCGCCGGACAAAGTGGATAATGTTATCTTTCGAAAGTTCGCAACGAGCTCAGAATTGCCATAATTCTACTAGGACCGAACTTCCAACGGAGTGAATTATGACGAGGTGTGGTAATGAAGAGCTTTTAATTTTTAAGTCAGCACTGGTTCATATTGATAAGATTCTCTCCCGTCTACCGTGGAAGTTAAATCTTCGCCAGTCAGTACCGATGTTCGAACCAGCGCAATTGATTCGATTAAACAGGGTGGTATCTTGAAGGAAAGAAAAACGAGCTATCGTTGAAATTGCACAACTGAGAACACTAAAATAAACCAACCATTTCACTATACCAATAAGTGATATTGATCGATTAATCGGATTAGTCTGGCCGGGTGGGAAGCTTCGGGAAGCCAATGCTCTTCGAGAAAAAGTCGAATTATAGTGCAATAAAAGCTAACGAGTTGAACGAGATTATAGGATTCGAAAAATTGCCACTGAAACGGGGATGAGCGGGCGACAATAAAAATTAATAAATAGTGCACATGTGCTACTTTGATGCGGATTATCTTGTTCACATTGAATCGGGGGCGAATGCGGGACCGACTTATGCTCTTTCTCGCAATAAAATCCAATTACGGATCAACAGCACGAAATGAAGCAAACCGACAGCACCGTTTGAGCTCGAGCTTCTGGAGTGCCAAAGTACAATTTCTCCCAGTGCAATCGTGGCCCGCGTCATTCGATAGCGATTGTATCAGTCACCAGCAGACACAGATAAAGAAGAAAAAATGTCATCGATTAGTCGTGGGCTATCATTCTCTCAATCAGCATATTCAGAAGATGGCTTTCAATTTCCCCGCCCCCAATCGCTTCACAGTGGCGACAGTGGCTGATTCTGTATTTGATTCGACATTCTGTGGAGCTTTTCCCAAATCTACCTACCCGCAGGAGGGCTTCCCGGTTCAATTTGAACCGCCTCCCACCGCCCGGAGATCCTCGAGCACCGGCAGCGAAGAATTCGAATCCCCGCCCAAAATGCTCTTCTTTCGTCATTTGTGTCAACAACGGTAGCAAATTGAACTTTAAACGAATTGCTTTCGTTTCGTCTGCTCCATTTCACTCGTATATTGTGTATTGGTAGTATTTTCAGGTTTGACAGTGCCGAATTCAACTCGGTACTGGGTGTAATTGAATTTGGTAAATACAGGCACTGCCGTTCTGAAAGTGGGCTTCACGAATGGACATGATTGAAAAATGATGAAAGCACACGAAAGGCATTTTAGTTTTGGCATGAGCTCGCTGGTACTGAAACAATTAATTTGAATGCCGATTTTGGTCAAGATTTTCCATTAAATGCACCACTGTGTGTGTGCTGTCATGAAAAACGATTTATCGTTTTTCCGAATCACGCCAGTATCTACACTAACGGATTCCGTGATATTGTGACTTTTACGGATCCTTTCGGAGTTCGGATGGAAAATGATAGCGAAACGTAATCAATCCTGCTTTCGAATGATCAATTGATGGATTCTTCTAGAACGACAGCCGATGGCACTGTTTAACAAATGAGTTTCAGCTGAAATCTATTACCGCCGATATCTACTTACTGGTTTGGAGCTTTGTGCTTCGTATTCCAGCCAAGCGTACCATAATTTCCAAACTGGCCACAAAGCAACCGCTCATTTGATTGCAGTTGTCAGTTAGATAAATAAATTTGAATACACAACAACAAGCGAAAAAAAATTATCAATTCCAAGTTTCGTAAAACGTTGGTTGTCACACACCGGCTACCGCCTTTGACTACGGGGAATTTTCCGACGTGAGGATTTTTCCAAAGTGAGCCTCGAGAACAATAAAAACAATAATAATAATAATAATCGTGGCACAAGTCGGCCGTCAGTTCAGAGATAAGCATTTTTAACAACCAACCGGTCTAAGCCACCGGAAGCTCCCAGGGATTTGTTTCGAATGCTCCGTCGTCGTCGTAGTCGTCGTCGTCGTCGTAGTCGTAGACGTCGGAACTTGCGAGACGGACCGGACGGAGAAAGAATCATCGGCGAGGGTTCTAGATGTGTTCTGTGATTGGATCACGTACCGCAGCAGTCCGCAGCAAACGGCCATTATTGTTGCTTCTATTGACGGTCGCAGTTCCAGTTCCACATTGCGATGGGAAGATAAGAAATTTTCGCTGCCTCTTCCGTATTCGTTTAAATTGGATCTTCGAATTGGCCTCCAATCCTCGCGCGGCTCTCGTCCAGACCAGGCGCGGCAATGGGCCGCTTGCCAAGCCAAAGCTTTCACACTGCCGGCTGACACCAGGCCGGGACTATCCCTTTATTCTTGCTCTTCCCGGTAAACCGGCCGCTGCGCCAGTACGAACATCATTTGCATATTTATGATAATGAGATTATTATACTTATTATGCTGTGAGAGCATTTTCTCGGTTGGTTTCCACTCGCACTCGCAGTGCTATTCCCCGTTTTGATGAGCAGGAGAAAGAGCGAGATAGAGGTGATGGGTATGCAAAAGGCGTCAGGAGTTTTTCCACGGCATAATTTCGACTAGCATCCTCACCGTGGACCGTGGGTACCGAGCAGCAATGATCACCACCATTTCACTTTGCTGTTGCTTTAATATATGGTCTCAATTCCGGTCCCCGTCTAGTGCTTCTGGAAGGAAAAGAATACATTCTTGGTCAGCCGATTATCGTCGGAATGTTCGTATCGATTTTTTCTGTAGGTCACGTTCCAACTGAATGGATTAATGGCTCCTTTCAAAAAAAAAACCTTCTTGTTTTGCTGTTGGCTGCATATAACATTAGCTATATTGCTACTGGATAAAAAATCTTTCATAAATTTTGAATGATGGAGAATGAACTGTTCGGATGAGCTTGTGGAAACTTTTTTGTGGGTTTGTGGGATCAAACAAAACGAAAAAAAATAACGTTAGATTTTTTTGAATTTAAAAGTTCAAATCTTATTACGTTCGATTTCGTTATAAATAAGAAATCTAACAATATTAACTAAATTTAAATGATTGAAGTTAAAATAAGTTTAAATTGCTTGTTGAACCAAATACATGATATTTGATGAGTATTACTGGCAGGGGCGAGAAAATTTCAGAAATCAGAATTTTTCTTGGATGATAAAATGATTTAATTATGCTCTTGTATAGCCGCCCAGAAAACAAATGCTAGAAATTAATAATTTAAGGGGCCCCAAAATTATATTAAATGCACTTAACAAATTTTACATAACATATCCAAAAACTAGCGATGTGTTATTTTATTTTTTTGAGCTATAATTTTTGGAAAATTTTAAGTTTTCGTAGCTTTTGTGTTTGTTCGATTTTCTTTAAAAAGATGTGTTTTTATATTATTTTTAAAAAGCTCAATCATTTTTACATAACATATTGAAAACTTAGAAATGCGTTATTTTTTATTTTTGAGATGAAATTTTTTGAAATTTTAAAGTCTTCATTGTTTGCGACCAAGCGCCTCCATTTATTTATGGTGATTATAATATGAACACCTTCTTACCTCTTTTATATTGTAAAACAAACCCATTGGTCTACCTACCAGGAAAACCGTTTAAAGGGTACACAAATAACGGTCTAAAACACAAAACTCCAACTTTGTAATAGTCACATATTTTTCCCAAAAACTCCAAACATTTCTTGACAAAATATCCATCGAATGGTTCAAAAGTTATAACTTTTTCAACAACATCTTTTTAAAGACAATCGAAAAAACATGGAAACTAAGAAAATTTGAAATTTTCAAAAAAATTATAACTCAAAAACAAAAAATGTCGCATCGTTAATTTTTTGGAAATGTTATGTAAAACTGATTCCGCTTTCAGGAAAATAAAAATAAAAAGAGGCATAGTGCCTATTGATCGCAAATCATGAAAATCGTTAGAAAGTTATACAATTGACTTTTTCAAACACAAAACTTCAACTTCACAATATTTGTATATTTTCAAGAACGACCGACCACGTAAAGCAGTGTAGTATGCTAATCTTTAAAAGGCGGGCTCGAACTGGTATATTGGAATTCCTTATTTTATGGCCAGATGTCACTGCTGGAACGAGATTCTCAACTCCTGTTCGATGCGCGTAAGTGAATTTGCTTACGGGTCTGCCGTACCCCAACAATCCTTTCTAGCTATCTGATAAAAAACAAAATCAGATCCGCTTACGTAAAGCAATTCCATCTTACATCGTTTGTGATCAAGATAGATGGAATACATCCATGTAAAACGCTGATTACCTATGAAAATCAGCTGATTACATGTCAGTTTTGTGAACAACCTGTACACTACGGCAAACCTTGCACTGAAACTGCGAAAAGGACATCTTCAACCAAAGACAAAGTCAACCGTTCAACAACGAAAACTAGTGAGCGCAGTACTCCTGTTTCACCATCAAACCAACCAGCAGCAACTGCAACCAATGTACAACAAGGCGCTTCTATAGTAACTAGCAACGAGATCAAGACTGCGAATAACAAGGAAATCGAAAACGGAAATCAACAATACCACCGATGCGTCAATGGATGACGAGACGAGCCACGAACAAAGTGTCCCTCAATCCTCGCAGGAGGGAAATGGAAGCTCCTCTCCCCCTAGAAGAAGGGTGACAACGAAAAAAAAATTATTTGAAAAAAGGCTGGTGGGTAATGTCACAGACATAACTGGAGTACGTAAATACGAATAAAACTGACATGTTTCTTTCTCACTTCCGGATAAAGATAATCATTCGTATTAGATTGTGTATATTTTGCAACTTTCATTGCTTCGCTTCCAGAATTTTAACGATGCATCTGTCCTACAAATTCTTTTCGAAATACTTTAGTGGTTCTAAAAAAACCGCTTTTATTTTATTTTATTTTATTGTTATTAATTCCATCTGACTAAAGTCTACATGAAATATAATCTTATATTATATGATTACACTATTTTTAATCCGTGTGATAAATCGGCAAGACGGTTCTCCGAATTCGAAAACAAATGCTAGAAATTAATAATTTAAGTTCCTCAACAGATGTAAAAGTACGAACCAGTGATGTAAACGGCTCATGATATCCAAAGTTAGTGCGATGGAAGCGAGGTACAAGAAATGAGCCATGACGCAGAGATCTGGATGGTACTCGGATGTTCAATGATGACAATAGTTCAGAGCTGTCAACTTCGCCATTCAAGAGTTTTGCAACAAATCCAGCCTGTTGGATGCAACGACGTCGTTGAAGAGTTTCCAAATTTAGCAGCTTGCAACGATCAACATAAGGTGGGAGATTTATCGGGTCGCGCCATGGTAGGTTCCGCAGTGCATATCTGATGAACTTACGCTGTACATTTTCTATCCTCAAGCTCCAACTCAATTGATTAGGATGCCAAACGATTGAAGCATTCTCCAGTATGGGCCGAACGAGTGAGCAGTAGAGTGCTTTCAAACAATAAGGATCCGAGAAGTTTTTCGATATCTTCGTAATAAACCCTAATTGTCGGTTAGCTTTTGCGATTACGGCAGATCGATGCATATTGAACGTGAGCTTTTCATCAAGCAGCACACCTAGATCACTAAATTGATGAGTTCTATGCAGGACGACACCATCAACAGCATAGTCGAATGTTAAAGGCTGTTTGATGCGATAATAAGACATGACTACGCATTTGGAAACACTCACTGTCAGCTTGTTTCGATGGCACCAGTCGACAAACTGATCCAATATTGCTTGAAGGCGAACGCAATGTTGTCCAATGTTTAGAACTGTTAAAATTCAAAAACTAATATAGACATCTGGGGCACGCTCCGAATTCAGCTGCAAATCTAGATCAAAAACTCAGGTCATAAATCTAGTTCTAGAAGTAAGAAACTGAAGTTATTTTTAGAATTTTCTGAATTGCGTTATAGAACTGAATTCTAAACTTGAATTCCAAGTCCTAATATAGGAACTGAATACAGTTCCAGCATCTAGTTCCAGAAATCTTGTTCACAATTCACTGTTCCAACATGTAGGTTCCGAATTCTGGAAATGAATGCTGAAACTGAATTGAATAATTAAATTCTGAAACTTAGTTTAGGAATTAAACTCTGGTTTTGAATTCATTTTTTGAATGAAGGTTCGGTGTTCAGACCTAATATTTAGATTTAGGATCTAAAATTCATATCCTGAATTTTGTTTATTAATTCTGATGATAAAATCCTAAATCATATCTCTGGATTGATTCGAATCCCTGAATAAGGAACTAAATTTGAATCCAGTTTCAAAATCCAGAAATAGAATTCAAAGTTAAAATTCTGAACCTGTAATCTGGAACTAAATTTTGAAATAGAAGTATGAAACTAAATTTGGAACTTAAAATTAACTTCAGAATTCAGGTGGACCAGAATCTAGGTTTACCACCTCATTATTACTGATGTTGGTGAAAGAATTTCAGCACGATATTCAGTTCCGTCTGACTTACTAGAAAAAAATAACAATCCTCGGTCAAGGTTTACCTATTACACTCGGCCAGTAGAACATCGGAACTGATATGTGCCTGACTGCCTCAAAACCGTCGTCCTGGTGCGAAAAAGGCAAGCAAACGTGGTGAGTTTTCCTCATTGTTTCCAAAAGTTTGAGAAAACATAGTTTTTGAATTATTTATGGTTATTTTACACTGTTGAAAATTTATTCACAAATTCCTGATTATATTTCTGATAGCAAGGAGAAAATATTATGTTGTTGCGTTAAGTATAACAAGAGATATTCACAATCAAAAACTTATCACTCTCCCAGAGGGTAAATTTTGAAAAGGCGCCCCATAGTAAAGTAAGTCGTATTCACGACAAAAATCGGCTCAATCGGCCGCGTAAAGCTTGTACGCAAATAGGCCTGAATTAAAATATATTTTGAATAAAAAAATCAGATCCGCTGTAAGCCTAGTCGCATCCACCGGTATTGTCTTGAACAAGGCTTCACACATACGAAATGATCTTGAAGACGAAATGCTTTTGGAATTCCATTTATCCATTTATAGAGAAATCGACTGTGAAAAATGCCCAACTGAACGTAGTAACTCCAATTCACCTCGAGAAGTCCATTTCGCTTAAAATTTGCTGAAAACATTTTGATCTGACAAAATTGAAAGTAATTGAGTAGGTTGAAGTCCTTCTCGATGAAATCCGCCATATTGCTATGATAACACCAAAGTGTCTCTCAACTGTAATGGCAGCCAGCCAAATCTTATTGAAATTTTCCAGGGTATTTGTGTGCATAGGTGAATGAAAGAACGCGTTTTTTCCAGAGACCCCACTTTTTTGAGGACTCGTATTTTTTTTAATGTCTTCATTGGAATTTCCTAGGTTTGTTCTAATTATCACCAGCACCGCAGCAGTAAATGGCTTGCCTAATCATTAATTTTATAGCAAAAAAATCTACGAAAACAAATTTGTACCTGTTGCAAACCTCTTACTGAGCCACGATCATATCAAACTTTGATTCAGAAAGATTCCCAAATTTCGAAATTTCATGCTCATACTGTTTCTATGTAATTCTATATCAATGATGGTTTGGTTTGATGCTTAGGTCACTTTTCGATGCGATTCTAGCGACAATCGTTGCATTTATTCGATTCGATTTATTCGCAATTTGCCCATACGAGTTTTTTTTCGATTTGATCTCTAAAAATGCAGTCTCCGATTCGTTAGTTCCGCTGATTCTTTCAACCGAAAGTTTCGCACTCATGGAAACTTTTCCGAACACAGCAGATTAAGTCAAAATCAATTATTAAACAACTTTGGAACCCGACCAAGTAGATTTTCAGCAAATGAAACATTCATTTCGGAAATACAAAGCACTCATTTAACCGTTGCTAGCTCGATATTATTCATATCTGGGTGCACTACTGATATTATTGATGGCTGCTAAGTCGGTTATTTAGTATTTTGAAACCAAATAGTTCAAGAAATTTCTTTCAATGATGAAAGGTTTGTTACGAATCATCAAGATGTAAGAACGTTGTGACAAATGGAAACCGAAAGAAAGCCAATAAATTTGTACTCCATCGTGATCGTTCTAAAATCGTTCGCTGATTTGTTGACTAAAAAATTTCTAATTTGGCATACAATTTGCAACTGCAGGCAAAGATCTTATTTTTTTTAAACTAGCCAACAACGATCAAAGCACACAAAAGCTCTTTTAAGTTTTGAACAGATTTGACTAGCTTTCGACAGTTCGAGAGACCCACTAGTGAAACCTCTAACCACTCATTTTCCCCAAAGTTCGATCAATCGAAAAAAATGTTGGATAATTGAGCAATTTCAAATATTAAGAGCAAAAGGAATCAAATCAACTGATTTGGCAAAAAGGATCAAATATTATTGATTTGAATGACGCCTAGCACACGTCATCAAAAGGACTTTTTCGGAAACTGTTATTTCTACAGAAAGGGGTTTAAAAAATTGGCATGACAAAAACTGAATGAGCACTCAGCCTTGAGTCAAATAGGCCTCTCCATCGTTGGAAAACGAATGGTTTTGCATACTGAAGACGTGCCCAATGTTTTATCAATGTCAAATGTTTATTCTGGCAAGCGATTGGCAGTTGAGGACAAAAACTAAAGGTTGTCTATAAGATCGAGGCTCTAGAAGAAAGTGAGCCAGAAAAATCCGTTCTACCATTCAGTGTTGGTGATTGCCGAAAATTTGACAGAAGAAGCTCGATATTTATCAATATTGTATACAAACTTTTCAATCCGGTAGAAGATGCTACAAGAACTCGAGTCTCTCAATGCATGAATCGTGAGAGAACTTTTCTACATTCACGGCCCTTAACAAAATTACAGTCTGATAATGATTGGTACTGTGTGGAATTTACCAAGAGAGAATCGTAAGTTGACAATTATCGCACAAAATCGAATCGATGATTCGACTTGATGATTCTCATACTAGGTTGCAATATTTCAAAACCTTTGTGTGGAGCGTTCACATACATTTTCATAGACACAACTTATACAAAGGTTAAGCAAATAAGCGACAATAGTAAAATGTTTCTATCGCAATTATCTACTGCCCATACAGAATCGGATCGCAAAACGAGAGTAAGCGACCGTTTGTTGTTTTAGAGAGCATCCCCAATCCCCACAGCAGCCAGCTGACCTTTGATTCTCAGACAAGTCATCGAGAGAAATTCGCTTTCGCACTGGTGTTTATTCTATGTTAAATGAATCATGCCGGGTTTTTGTTGCTGCGATGATATCCGTCTCTCTTTCATGGCACTGATTGAATCGTGTAAAGAGTTGGTTGAGTGCGTTCTTTGATACGACAAAAGCCATCCTTGCTACCATTAATCAAAGCACTCAGTGGCTCTTCAAGATTTTGGCCTGATATGATTGACCTCTAGATCCCTATCAGTAGTACCCTAACTCATATAATTTCAAATTAGACAGCTGAATAAATATAGGATAATTACTAAGCGGAAGCTGGCAAAGGAACCGTGATGCTTTTGTGATGAAAAGAGGAACGGTTTTGTTAAATCAAAATAACGTCGAGATAGAGATGATTTCTTACGTTCAGATGATAACGTAATTGAACTTTTAGTCTCAAATGTGCTCTAGCTCTGTGAAAGAGATCAATATTATAAAGTTTAAAGAAATCACATAGATGGTACCGTAAATGATAAAGAACAGTACAGTATGCCCTTACAAATTTTGGTTGACGATTGTTTATTTATATGATGTATGATATGATTTATAATATGAAGAATCTTAATAAAACTAGTTGATTATGTTTAATTGCTTGTAAAAATCAAAAAAATAACTAATAAATCTTTTAGTTGGAAGAGAGATTCCTTCATTAGTACTCAGTGAGAGTTAAAAGACAGTTGGTTCACAGGTCACATCTTCGTATAATTCGTCGTTTGAATTTTGTTTAGTAAAAGTCCAGTCGGTTAAAACAATTCGATCAATTAATTTTACCATCTGATTTGTTGATGATTGCTAGGCAATTTGAGTCCAAAATTCAACTTCAACTCAGATCATTAGAACACAAACAACTTGTCAAAGGATTTGCTTTTCCAAAAGCGAATAAATGGTCCTTTCCCTTGTCAAATTATGTTGCCTTTTTGACGTACGAATTCTCGACAAGCCGATAAACCACATCCCATGATTCACCCTCACTCTTTTCCTCAATGGCCTTCTGAAAACCTACTGCTGGTTAAACAGCAAAGATAACAAAAGCATTGAGCTTCCACCAACTTGCCCTTTCAAGCTTAATTCCATTTCCCTTCCCGACTGGTAGTAGCTTTTTTTCTGTCAGCCCAAAACCGGAAAACAAACAAAACCCCAAAAAATCTTACCACCGTTCGGCTTTTCAGCCCAAACTCACTCATCGCCAACTGGAGGGAAGTGTTTGTACGCTTTTACCTTCGTGACCCCACCTTTTATCCTTGTCTTTTTCCGAATAAGCCAGGAAACTATAATCGTCAGCATAAAAACGAACGAAATTTTCCCCCTCCTTCCTTCCGTTCGCCTACTGTCTATAACGAAACAAGCAAACCACATTCGGTCCAAGGCACACCGAAACTGAACGTTTAACGAATCGAATCAGCATTAAGGGGAAAACTTTTCCCGGTTCACCTATACAATCGAACCACTCGGCTTCAGACTTGAAACGGCTAATCAACGTTTGATGGCTCTCCGGCGGCAAAACACATCCGGTCTCGTCCTTGCCGCCGCCGCCGCCGACGCTGCCCGGGTCAGCGAGCGATCTGTCCGCGCCCCCGGTTTAGGTATTGAAGAAAACTTGCTGAATCCGAAAGGAGCGCTTCGGTGAATAATATTACAATAAATAATTTAATATGAAATCAAGGTAATGGCTGGCAGATTTTGGATATTAACTTTTCACTTGGCTCTGGCTTTGGTCGTCGATAGGAATACAATCCCTGAGCGACCCTCGTCGGGTCGGTTTAGATATCGCTGAGTCACGATGCAAGCGGAGAGATACCCTGCAGAATCCCAGCACTTTGGGACGTTTCTAGTTAGCACTACTTTGCAACACGGGCTGAAAGCCAAACAACAAGAGGGGAACAGATTGTCACGTTAAACCAATAAAATTATACAATCTTAATTACGATCGCGTATTGTAAGCTTAATTTAAGTTTCGATTCCACTTGACTTCTGTACCATTTAGCGGGCAAGGAGTGTTTGCCGGTTTGCTGCAAGTACAAGCTAGTTGATTCGACCTCTCTCCGATACATTCCACTTGATACATGTTCACTTAAGATGCAAACATGAATTCCACTAGACTAGCACGGCGTTTGCCGATTTTCCTGGGTTGAACCAGAGATCCGATATCGCGTGCAGCAGCGCACATCGTGGGTGCCAGGATGGGAACAACTACCATCGGCAGTAGCAGCAGCAGCAGCATCATCAGAAATACCGGGAACATCAACAACAACAACAACAACAGCAGCAGTAACAACCACATCCACTGTGAACCGTCGTCCTCAATCCGAGAAAGGAAGAAATAAATCCAATCACAGAGCGAAGCGTAGTCTAATTATATGCGCCTAGTGCCATTATCGCAGTCATTATCTCTTCGGTTACTAGAGAGGAAAGCTCGCTTTGGCGACAACAACTACAACGGTGCAACCGGAGAATCCTCGTCATCCGAGCGCATGGCCCTGTACCGTGTGGTAACGGCGGCAGCGTCATCAGGTAATGCAAAGTGCAGCATCGCTGCGTCCCGAGTAGGTGTACATGAAAACCAGAACATCAAAAGCCCTGCATCCCGTCGCGTTCGTCTCGGGTGTGCGCCGTACCGGCGGCGGGAACATCGACAACATCAATGGTGAGGGGGGGGGACCTCCAAGCGCACAAAAGCCAAGCCAAGAACCGAACTGCTGTTGGTGCTGTTGCTGCTGCTGCTGCTGCTGCTAGGTTCGCATTATATGGCACATTTAATTAATGCAATTAGCTGTAACATTAATTTAAATTCATCGGGCTAAATTGAATTGAGCAGCTCACTCAAACTCGCACTCGAAGCAGTTCTTGACGAGACGGGTTCCAGCGGATTAGTCAATTTAGGATCTAGGGCCGTCCGGGTGCGGGTTCTTCAGTTGTCAATTGTTCTCGAGAGAAGAGCGAACAAATAAAAATAGTGCATTTTTCACAATTTGAGTGAGAGACATTTTGCGGAGCCCGTACAAGTTCATTAGCCATTTATGCAATCTTGCAGGCAAGCTTTTGTTAGATTTCAAAAGATGACGTCACAAATGGACTCGATCGCGTTTCTGTTTTAAATTTTACGGAATTCAATGGGGATCAATATGTGACCATGTTTTTGTAGAAGCAAATGATGATATTTCATCGCTGATGTTAAGGAAATATTTTCATTGCCGATTAATTTACTAGACCTCAGGAGCCTCAGTAATGGTTAGTAACGTTGCCACTTTGGATGCATCGCTCGCGTGGCAACAATTTTCTTTGGAGGAAAAAAAGCTTTTGAAATCGATGAGATTTGTTTTCTAAACATTGTACGTAATACTGAAAAAGATCTTGAGTACTGGTTAAACCGTACTTTTCGTACCAAGTTGGGAGTGCATGTAACTAACTATGAATTTAGTTACCGGAAGGTCAACGATGCGAAGGAAATTCGCTTTGTTTTGTCCGTGCGTGTTGATTCTGTTTGTACCAACTATATTCGACCAAGGGATGAAAATCCCAAGTGAAGACTAATGGAACTCACCACAGAAGAATAGCCACAATGTTAACAAATTAACTTGTTTAGTTATTTCGAGTAAGTTTCCGTTTGTTGTTTTGAAATATTCAAATTTCTCAGTGTATTTTTTTTCGTTTAGAGTATCCTTTCATTACTTCTTTTTGGATAAGAATTTTACGCAGTTGATAGTTTTCGAGGTGCAACGATTGAATTAAAAACGGCAAAATTGATCAAAAACTAGATTTTTTCAATCATTTTCCTGTCTTAATATGCCAAAAACAGCTGCATTTAAGAGAAAAGTTACGGCAATTTTTTGTCGTGAATACGACTCATGACAAGAATGGGTAGAACTTAAGGCCATCGTTCAAGTACCATGCGCGCGGGTGGTTTTAGGAAATTTTCGATGGAAATTTCGAAAAATCTGCCAAAACCAAAAACATACAGACCTTTGAAATACTTTTATCTATCTACAGGGTGAAAATCGCTGGAAAATTCGGAGGATTTTCCGAGTCTTATCAAAAATAGCTCTGAAAAATGAGTGGTTTTGTGATCTTTCACAATTATCTGAAAAAATAATGCGTTGACATAAATTTTGTTTAAAATTATGATGGATACACAGATTACATTCAGACACATTTTTGGAAAACCTTTTCACGTTTTTCATAGAAAATCCACAAATTTTAAAAATGAAATTCTTTGATTTTCCATGAAAAGCGTGAAAAGGTTTTCCAAAAATGTGTCCAAATGTTGCCAGCATAAGGTTTTTTTGAAAAAAAAATTTCATTCCATCGAATTATTTTTTCAAATAATTGTGAAAGATTACGAAAAAAGCTCATTTTTCCAGTGCTATTTTTGATAAGACTCCCGCGCGCATGATACTTGGACGATGGCCTTAATCGTGAATATCTCGTGTTGTACTTAACCAAACAACATATTTTTTTCTTCATGCTACCAGATATATGATCTACAATTTATGATAAAATTGTCGGTACCATGAAATAACAACAAATAACTCACAATTCTGTATAAAATGTTCAAAACGACGAATGTAACAATGAGAGATTCTCTTTGTTTACTTTCTCTTTCGATTATTACGGTACTCTTAGCAATCTTTCCCTCCAATTATTTGCCGATAATAATAAATAAAGTCATCATCTTTTAATCTGTGCTGAAGAAATTACCAAGAAAAGCAGGAATATTTCACAATAATCGAAGAAGAAAGTAAACAACGACTCTTTGTTACATTCGTCGTTTGGAACATTTTATGCAGAATTATAGTTTTGTAAAATGTTTGGTTTCAGTGAGTAATACAGAGAAAAGCTCATGATTCTTGTTTGTCTTTCTTATACTCGGGTGACGGTTTTTATGCAGAAAGCGACATTGCATTTTCGGGTTACCAACTGGTAAGGTATAGAATGTAAAAATTGACACGTTTCATTGATGTAGACTGCTTAGTTGACTTTTAATATCAGTAAACTAATTATTAATGTTGTTTTCGCGTGATGCCAAACCTAACCCAGTTTCACCTCTAACTGCTGTCAAACCGTTTGTTTGAAGCCAGTTTCGAACCTAGTTTCAACGTTGTTAAACAGAAAATCGAAACAGTTTCGAACCTGGTTTTTATATCAGGTTTGCTCAAACCCTCGTTGCTAAGTGCTAAGTCAACACAGTTTCGTGAAAAGTGTTTATTTGATGAAACTACCCTGGGTCAGTTTCAGTTTTTTCAAGCGCAAACGACATAAAGAACTTCGTACCGTGCGTCCTGTGCAGTCAAAAAATTTTTACTCGTTTGCCCTGTCTTATCAAATTGTGTGTTAGAATAAGGGTGTCTTGAATTCGTCGTACTTTAGAATAGAGGTATCGTTCTGGTCATGGAATTAAAGAAATCAAACCTTGTATGAATCACACAATATATCAACTTTGAACGATTTCAGATACTTAGAAGTGTGAAGTTTTATTCGTATTCACATCATTCAGTTATGTCTCTGACATTATCCATCCACTTTTTTTTTGTTTTTGATTTTTAAAATCATACTTCGATCGATTTATTTTGTTTGTTGATGCATTGTTCGTCTAGACGTAAGTCTAACTTTAGTCAGCTCCCAACGGGGAAAAGATTGTAGAAGAACTGACAAAATATGCCCATAGCAGAAAAGAAAATTCACTAAAAATACTAAAAATACAATAATCGAGAACGAAATGTTTTATCTTTCGTCTGGCTGATTTCAACACTACAGAAATTACACTTCAAAGTAGGTGTTGACAAATGACTTACAGATCATTATCCGGAAAAACATTTAAAATATTGTTACATCATCTTCACAATTATTGTTGGCTTGTCAAATTATATAAGTAATCTTACATCTATTTGCCACCGATCACTCATTTGTATAAGCCTGTCTTCATGGCTCAGAGCACCATTCTACATATGGAGTTAAATAGACGACATAAAGATGATTTTATGCAAATATATGAGTATGAGTACACTCGGAACCAAATCTACGGATTTCTCCTTAGGGAAAAGTGGCCTCACTGATTGAAAAACCCTTTTTTCTCATATTACAGGGTCCGGCACTCGAAGTGTAACCAATTAAAAAGGCCATAAATTCAGTTTGGAAAATTACTTTTACTTAATTCAAAGTACAAAATGTGTAAAAATAATACAAAATTCAGAATCAATTCACTCTCCAAAATGGCCCAAAGAGAATAATCCATTGGATTCGCATCTGTTGAATTCGAGAGCCATTGTGTGGACGTGATGAAGTTCGGAACGTTGTTTTTCAGCCATTCTTGGTTCACTCGAGCTTTGTGAGACGGTGCCGAGTCCTGCTGAAACGTCCATGGTCTGCCACCGAAATGTTTGTCTGCCCACGGCTTCAAAGCAACCTCCAGAATACTTTCCCGATAATATGTCGCATTTACCTTGACGCCAGGCTCGATGAAAACGATTGGAGAGCGCCCATCTGCGGTTACAGCGGCCCAAACCATTATCTGTTGCGGGTGCTGCCTCCTGGTGGCCAATCGATGACTCAAATTCTCGTATGAACGGTCGGTCAAGTAAACCCTATCGTTTTGAGAGTTTACGAATTGCTCAATTGGAAAAATTTTCTCGTCAGAAAATACAATGTTCGGAAATTGACCGCTTTCGGCCAAACGAAGCAACTCCTTCGCTCTCTCAAGTCAAGATTTTTTTTTCGCGTTCACTTTTGGCAAAATGCTTTCTTGCGCTTGTAAACAATACAACTCCGAACTGTCATTTAGCAAATTTCTAGAGAGCTGATGCCCGTGCGTCAGCTGCGCGAGCGGTCTGAAGTTGGTTACACTTCGAGTGCCGGACCCTGTACTTAAATTTTTAAAAACATCACTAGAAGATTCTGTCAAGTTTCTTTTTTTTTAAACTTGAATAAAATCAAAAACTTTCCTCGGTATAAACTTAAGTTAATAAAGATTTAAATGTGGCAACCCTGCACGCTGTACAAAATTGAACAAAGCACGCTGTGTGGTAGGCGGGTGCGTACCCATGTGTACCGATTTTGCATCATTTTGTATGAAAATTTGAAAGTTTTGACACTCATTACCTTTTAATTTCGGAACCGGAAGTCGGATCTGAATGAAACTGCACATTATCTTTTAAGACAATCAGAGCTTTAACTTGAATCATTATCGGTGCTTTCGGAAGCGGAAACCGAGCACTAATGGTCCCAAGCTAGATTTATATATCCACCAACTAACAAGGTCTGTCAACACCTCGTTTCATCATCGCTTGTGAAAAAATTCTTATGAAATGGATTTTTTTTACTTAACTCACTGTAATACCGGAATCAAAAGCCGGATCTAGATTAACTTTTTAAGGTTTTTTAGAAGAATCCCAAGATCTTTCATTTGCATCTTAGTTTGGAAAAATTTAATGCGCATTTATTCATAGATTTGCACATATTGCCTTGTAATTTCGGAGCCGGAAGTGGGATAAAGATAAAATTCAAAAGCGATCTATGGGACTATTAGACCTTTCGTTTGAATCTAAGTTTGTGAAAATCGGTAACGCCATCTCTGAGAAAAGTGAGTGACATTTATTTTCATTTTTTTGATACATATCACCCTGTAATTCCGGAACCGGAAGTCGGATCGGGAAAAAAACTCGATAGCGATCTACCTGTGATCATAAGACCTTTCATTTGAATATGAGTGTGTGAAAATCGATTCAGCTCACTCTGAGAAAATCGAGTGACATTATTTGTAACATACACACATGCATACATACATACATACACAGACATTTGCTCAGTTCGTCTTTATCACTACTTTCCGATATACCAGAGACTCGAGTGATTCGTATTGTTCATATGCCGAAGCCCGACTTCTCTGGTAGAATGTAAAAGTTATTAGTTACTAAAAGATTACTGCTTGTTCAAATGACCCTCTGTCACGTATCACCTTTTTGTTCTATATATGCACACACTAGGTCTCTCTTGAGTACTATCGTTCTATAAATTTCATTTTCTTTTTCTACAAAAAATGTCTCTGGTTAGGTGGATTTTTCTTTTATTTTGATAAAATTTTGACCCAAGATAGTTTTGTTATGTTTTTGTTGGAACAACTTTTTTCTAATAAAAACGCCCTTATTGTAACATATGGAAGTTTGGTAGGGAAAACTCTATCCCAAGCCCCACTGTCTGGCAGCAGTTTGTTTCTATGTGTTTTGCAAGATTGTGTTTTGTTTATACAACTTTAGTCCAAGACTCAGGAAAGTGTTGACTCAATCGAATTCCGATGACCTATTTAGTATACAGAGTAAATCGTGTTCCGAGGTCACCGTTCCATCGACCAGTCCCGCCTAAATGAAATATTTGCATGAAATGAATTCAACCATTACAGAAAGACTTCCGATCCCTTGCAATTGTCAAGCAATCGACGCGTATTTAGTTTATGTTCTTCAGTTTTGTATGAATAATTAATATTATCTAATCTTACCAATACTCGAGTTTGCATTCAATGGTTCAATTCTTACCGTATAGAAATCTTCCAAACCTTTAGTCTTCTGAACCAACCCAAATAACCACAACGCATTATATACCTACATTAATTTCACCTTTATAAATTCAGTGTGACTCTCTAGAAATACCATAAAAACTAAGAACTTTTATAATGTAAATATAAAGTGGAAATGGGCACTTATACGACTAATAAAAGATTATATGTGTATAACATTTTAATTGCATCCATAATGCTGAAATACAGTATATAATTCTTCTTTATCGATTTAATCATCCCATTCTAAATAACAATCAAACCTTTTACATACACTGCGAATGCACGCAAGACAGATATAAGACCACTAAGTCGTATGTCTGCTGTATATTTGTTTATGTAATGTATGTAGGACTTATAACTTAAGATGTTATGAAACATCAGCAATTCGTTGAAAAATTTTAAAAATTATTTGTAATTTGTGAAATAAAATATGTTATGCGAATTTAAAAAATAATTGAACGGCACATATTTTTCTTTTCATTACACATGTGAACTATTTTTTGGGATCGAACATTTAACTTTGTATATTTTTTTTAGTATGTTCTAATTTTCTGGAGTTGATACCTGGGTCACGGTAATTTTGTAGTCCGGTAGCCTATAAACTCTTCTCTGTAAATAAATCTGCACATATTCTGCTATCTGCGCTATGCGAGTGAATGTCGGTAATCCATTTTACTTCTGTATTACCGAAAACTATTATATTTGTAAACAAAGTCATATTTAGACTAGCTTTAAATTGAAGAATTTTTCTACTTTTTTCAACACTACTGCACTCATTTAATGTAGCAATTCAATTTCTATGCACTGTTATCGATAATGTTTGATTGCAATATAGTAAAGCATTAAATGCCAATATAAAACATGACAAAAAGCTGTTGTAATATAATGCTTCATTATATTTTGAATGCAAATTTAATGCACACTGCCTTAAAGCATGTAGAATTAATTTACTTCTACATTACCGATGTTATACTCAAGTTGTAAATGTGCATTGATATAATTCATATGGTGACTTGGGAATTACACCCTTAGAACGTAACATGAGTTTGCACGCTTCTGAATATTTTTGCCTTTCTCATATAGAAAGGATATGCAATCACTGTGAAAACCGAGTGTTGAACCGATTCCCGGAGGGCCGATTGTCATATACCATTCGAATCAGATCTGACTGCCGGTTCTGGAGTTATGGGGTAAAATGTGCATTAAAAGTGAAAATATGGTTTCTAGTTTTTCTCATAGACCCAAGTTCAAATGAAAGTCCTGTGGTCCCATATGAAATTCTTAAATTTCATCCGAATCCAACTTCCGAATCCGGAAATATAAGGTAAAGTGTGCTAAAAATTTTATACCATCACTGAAAAGGGCGAAAAACCGTAAAAAGTTTTCTAAATCGACCTCAAATCTTCTCCAAATGATAGTTTTTATCTGTAGACGGTCAAACAAACCGATTTCGGTTATTCTTTCAAGAATCGATAAAAAATTATTTTAAAGATTACCACAGTAAATAGTATGATTGATATGAGAAAGGCATCATTACACCACTAGGTCGATTAAAACAGATTTTTCTATTGGCGCTCCTGCACAAAACACTTATTATAAGAATAAAATTATTATTTATACGCAAAAAATATTCCTGCGTCTTAATTTTGCATTATACATCAAATTATGTAAAAGATAATATGCAAAATGCTTATTTATTAATTTCAAGGAATGCTGCAAACGGTTTTCGTGAAAACAAGTTGACAATGTTAAGTCACATTAAGGATTTCAATACACTTCAGCAATAGGACCTCAAGGCAAAATACAATTATTTTCGCGTTTTAAATGAATTATTCCATACAAACCAATTTGCAGCCTCTCATTCTGCTACCAACGCAGAGGACGATAGCTCCCAGTTGACGCCGTTCTATTGACCAAATGTCATCATAAACACACGGGGAGCCTTGAGATAGGAACTTGTGAGCACTTAGTTATCTCACCTTTCGACGACCAATTCTTTATAAAAAAATTAGTCGAAAAATGACACTTTCTACAAAAAAAATCCTACCTGTTGAAAAACCAATGTAGTTTTTAAAACACAAAAATACTTTATAACACAAAATACGCCAGGTCGGCTCAACAACCAAACAAAGAAGAATGAAGATGAAGGAGTTAAAACCAAAACCAAGCAAAAAAACACATTTCAACGACACTGTGCACTGTTGATACTCTTCTGTTGTAGTCTCATCTTCAACGTGACCCCATGTCGCAAGTGATATTCACAATCGTACACAACTATCGATTCACTGTTCAGCTTCATGGTTTCGAGCCGCTTGAGTAGTTGTTCTCAACCTAAGCGACCATTATCCTAGCAAGTAAAATATGAACTAAATAAAACGGCTGTAAGAGTTCCTATTTTATATATCAAAAGAGTGAATGCCTTCAAAGGACTTCGAATGGCTAAACGCTCAGTTTATTTTAGCAAAGTTCCATAACGTAAAACTTTCCAACTTGAAAAACTTTCATTAGTTAAAAAAATTTCATTTGAAACTTCTTCGTTATTAAAATTCTTCTATTTGGAAACTACTTTCCAGTAAAATGTTCACAACTTTCCACAACTACTAGCACCGCCTCGTAGCTAAGATAAATTGAACTTAAACGTAAATCCGAAACATCTGGCAGCTTGATGAATTCCCCTGCAGAAGAGTTAACACGAAAGTCAACAGAAATAGATCTTATTAATTTTCGTCATACCGACCCCGTCGACCCACGTCATTCCGTCGTTCACATCAAAGTAGGGGCCAAGTCAAGTCAAGTCAAGTCGGAACTCGCAGCACGCCTCCTGCAAGATTGATGAAACTTTGTGTCATCCCAATCTGTTAGCTGACCATTCCAGGCAGCACACCGGGAGCACAAAGTTTTAATTAATAACGGCTTCCGAGTTGGAAACTTTTTTTCTGCCAGCTGCCATTGAATGAGAGGCAATTAAAGGTAGCTACACTCACAAATTGTACCACTTCCGTTCGGGTTCTGTTTGAGTAAATGAAGCGGTTATTCTCGTTGTGGCTACGAATACGCATCGTCCTGGTGCTGCTGCATCGCCTACGAGAAGATTATTAGTATGCAGAAAGTCGACGCTAAACCGAAAACGAAACCAATCCTATTCCAATATCTGTTTATTTGCTCATTCCGGAAACCAGGAGCGGCTCTGCGTGCCGGTCGATGTGTGCCTGATATTCTCCGAGATTGGGGAATCGGTCTGAGGATTCACTTGTTCCGTACGTTGGTCACGTCTTCGGATGAGATCTGAACAACTGAACGGTGGCGCCGGGATCAAGGGTTGAATCCGGTTCGGATTCCTTCGAACGAATTTTTGCTGCTTTCAATGGCCGTCGGCAGTATGGCGGAATCTACCGTCGTTAGTAGTTTTCTTGAAGTTAACTTTTTCGAATCAGAAGAAAAAAACTAGTTAACAAACTTGCACCGTACGACGGTACAAAAATGGAAGGCAAAAAATGTACCTTCTGCTGTGTGTTTATTGCTTCCATACCTGTAATCTCTAACTTCTAATTTTTGGTACTTACCGATGCTGGAGCTGCTGTCGGTCCCGGATTCGGAACCGTTTCGGCGTTTTTGCCAACAAGAGGCGCCTGATTCGTATCCATTGCTTCGCTTTTGACATAAATTATGCATTACATGTTTATTTTGTGCTTATCCTACGAAAGTGGGTGCCCAAACACACACACACACAGCAAACTCATCTGCACAGCCAGTTAGGCTGCCTATCGGGCTGTGTGAAGTGTGTAAGAGGCCAATTCAGGACTCAACGAAGCAGCCAAGTGGAGTGTAAGTGGCAGTACTTACGAAGCGCCAAAACCCATCATCATCATCACTAGCGGCGTGGAGTGATTATCTAGTCTAGTACATGTTTTTTTGGGTTCCGCACGTTACCTCGGTTTTGGGCGGTATTTGAAAGGGTTGCCTCGACGAAGCCGCCGTGTGAACATAATTGATTAAATTACAAACTTCGTGCTTGAATTTCTATTCGCAACAGACTCAACAACTTCCGAATGATCTTTGTTTAAAAAAAACTGACTCCCGTGAATTTTGCATTCAAACTCAATCATTTTGCCACCGCATCCCTCTTCCTTTACCCCTTCACCGGAAAAGTAGCCGTGAACTACACCACTCGAGGGAATGTGCTTCCCGGTCGGTACTCGGTCTCTCGGCCGGTTCAAGTCTGCGAGAAACGGGCCACTCGAGCGTGCAAGGTGTGAGCCTCGCGGCGGGCCACCTCCAACCGGTGCCGGGAAGATGCGGAAGAAAAGATAAAACAAGAATTACATAAACGTTTCAGGTCTTCGCTTTTGCTAAACCCTTATAGCTTGTAACTTTACTTTTCCCTCCCTATCTCGTTCCTATCGCCGGTACGATGCTTTTGTCTTTTTCCGGACTCTGGGTCTCCGGGACTACGCAGCCATTAGACAAATTCAGGAAAACAAGAGACCAGCAAAGCTTGATTTTAATCCATAATTATTTTCGATTTATTTATTTTTAGTTTCGTTTTCCGAAACCCCCCGCCTCTGTCGGAACCCTTGGTTACCATCGGGAAGAATTCATAGCAGTCATCACCGTCGAGCCATTTGACAGTTGGCAGCCCGAAGTGGATTTTCTTTCGTCAAGTCAAGATATGGCTTCCTTTTCCCCGGGTCCGTCCGTTTATGCGACTGTTATGCGATCCCAAGCGGCTAACAGATTTTTGACGAAGTACGGTCCCTTCGACGAATCCTTTTCCCTATCCTAACCAGAACAAAAAATAAGGAAAACAAGCGTATCACAGAGATTCGGGCAGCGGATAAGACACTTGATTTATCAGATGTTTTGCCTTTTTTCGGTTGTTATTTTTTTCCCCGACCCCGAAAGCTAGATTACCGGCGGCAGCAATGATATGTTCGAGTGGAACGAGTATTTTATCTTGTCAGTAATCTGGGATGGACCTCCGGTGGCAGTGGTGTCGGTTTGAACTGATTTCGTTAGATTGTCATTCTTAAAATTTATTAGCAGATTAAAAGAAAACATCTAGCTGATTGGACTAGTTGTCCGTTGGCAAACGTTCAGACGCATAATTTCAAGTCAACACAACTAGCATTCTTCAATTCTCCTAGCCTAATTCTCTCAATTGCAAGCAAAGTAAGGGGTTTTTTTTCGGCATTCTGAATGACGTGCGTTCGCATCGATTGTGATTGAAGTGCCCTAATTCCATCTTATGCGATTTCCAGTCAACATAGAAAGAATTCTGTTGAATCACTGGTAACCTACGACAATTAGGTCTGCGTATAATCCCGCGGACCCACGTGGATTCCATTACCATGGACACGGTACGTCACCTGAAATTCACTACCAAACCACCAGCTGGAGGCTGGGTCCTCCAGAACTAAGCAGACATTACAATCAGTAAAATTACCTAGTAATTTTTAAACAATGCCCTCGACATCTTAGATTCAACGCAGTGTGACTTAAGAATATACTTTTGAATAAAAAAAGGTCGTCGTACTATACTGACCGACAGCTGGTCAACCCTGCGAGAATTTGGGCATGGGCGGCTTCTTCTACTTAACTCAAAGCAAACCCCTTCTAAAAACGGTGGGCAAAGCGGGACCATTTTGTTTTGAATTAAATAATGATTGAAAATTGTGCTGTCTTTAGTAGCTTTTATCTCGACTAAAAGTATTTTCATCTTGAATATTCGTTACGACAAGTAATTGTTCTGAACGACCAAAAATTATGTTTTGTATGGTGCAAAGCGGCACAAAACAGGGGTTACTTTAGGGAATCTGATTATAACATTAACATTTAACAATAACCCAATTAAATTACGATATATCTATGAGTGTTTAGGCAGCCAGTATACAGTCAAAAATTGACCAGGGAGGACGCTTAAAAATCATTTTCAACATTTTATTCTGAATCTTAAAGATCGTTTTATTTTTGGTGGAGCAACAACTTGACAAAATTGGTACTGCATAAAGAACGGTTGATCTGATAATTTGTTCAAAAATTAATAATTTGTTCTTAGGATAGAGCTCAGAATTTCTGCTAATAAGAGGATTAAGCTTTTAATACATTTATTACACTTCATCTGGATTCCTTCCATGTGATCCTTGAAATCGAATTTTTTGTCATACGTCAAACCTAAACATTTTACTTGATCAGGCCTATGAGGTCAAACTCAAATATTGATTTTATTTGTATAACAAATAACACATTTTGTTGTCGGCGATTTTTTTCCTTTTGGACATTATTTGGTTATTTGATTTTATTTGTATACTAAGCTGGTTTTGGTTGACTTAGTGGCGCCCGACGTTTGAGAATGCCGGCTGTATTGAGAATGTAATTGATAAAATGGAATATAAATCATGTAAATTTGTTTGAACGGACCCAATGAACAACATCTACATCTACCGAAACACTTGAATTTAGTTCATTATTATTATTATGACAAATGGCATTATGACAAATAACCTTTATACCAAACGGCGTTATGTCAAACGGTATTATTTCAAATGACCTTATGTCCCCCGTGTTTCGTACGAGCCGGAAAGGAAAATGTTTCCTTGGGGCGAATCGGAGGGATCAGGGTCGTTTCGCCGAATGTCATTTTGCCGAAAGCCGTTTCGCCGAAAGTCATTTCGCCGAAAGCCATTTCGCCGAAAGGGTCATTTCGCCGAAAGTCATTTCGCCGAAAGGGTAATTCTGCCGAATTCGTCATTATTCTCAATATTGTAATTGGAATTGATAAAAAAAGACAAATAAAAAATGATTATGTTTACACCCGTTTTGTTGTCCTACAATCGTACTTCTGATATGATCCAGAGACTTGAATAATTTTTGTAGGTTTATTCATGATCCTTTAGAACGGGATTCCCAAAATAATTTGTTGACTTATTAGTGTAGCTGCCAGGCAATTGTTTGCGGAATTTTCCGATAACTGAGTGCAGATGGAGAAATATCTAATGCGGCTTCGCCACACCGTTTTGTTTGCATGCTATCCGACCTCGCTACCGCTAATTCGGACCTAACTAAAGCAAAAAAAAACAGCTTTGAGTAGACCGGGTAAACGAGGCGGTAACAGGTTTGTATGCAAGAGGCCGCCGCTTCTCACTCAGCTGGTGTCGCCTCGGCGGCTTTGTGCCGCCGAGCTATCTTCGGTTATGTGCCTGCGCCACATGCGGAAATATAAAAGCAAAAAGATATTTTTGACTAAAAAAAAGACCCTTTCGGCGAAACGACTATGAATAATTTAAGCGTCCTCCCTGGTTTAGTGTAGATGAGTTACACAATTATAGAACCATTCGATGTAATGTCACATAATAGTATAAGTAAATTCCGACAAAAATCGATGTAGTCTTCAATTGCATCGATTCCCTTTTTTTATTAGCAAATTGGTATGCAAGTTCCTTTCCACCAACTATGTGCTACAAGAAGGTTTACAATTTTCTCTACATAAAATTACAACTAGAAAATACTATTATTTTTCAGAAGTATGCCGCTTCTAATTCGGTTTTAAATTTCATCTAATTAGTATTATTGAAAAATCTAATTTTCATCGAATTGGTGTTCTATGAAAAAAGTTGTCCAATAGAAAAACCTGTTTCATTTCACCTTGTGGTGTAAAGATGCCTTTCTCATTAACATTTTATTAGAAATCGATGCAAGTCCCGATGAAGTTTTGGACAATCTATTTCCAGAGCCACAACTCGGAGACCGTCACATTCGTGAAAAGTTTTGCAGCCATCAAATAGCCCGGCCAACAAGTTCAAATAGTTATATAATCTGGTTTAAAATTTCGTTCTAACCTGTGTCGTGAATTTTATGACGATCAGACATTTTAACCAACATATAATAAATTCAGGGAAAAAATTATTCCATTCAAATGTAAATTTTAGAAACAAAGACTTTGGTTGACTTAAAGCTGGTTGATTTACCTCTCATGCAGCTTTTTGATTAAGTCAACTAAGCGAAAACGAAAACCTGTGCTCCTGTTATTGCTGCGAAAATAATATTTTTCAAATAGTACAATATAACATTATTTATGATAAGATTTGTATTTATGTGTTTTTTCATCAATATAATCATTTGCAATTACAGCCGATGAATTCGGTTGTGTTTAGAGAATGTTGCAAGTTTCAGTTCACTTTTTGTTCTCCCGTACACGATACACGAAATTGAATGAAGCACGGTGTGTTCATCGTTCGTAAGGACGGTGTTGTGTTTGCGTCTTCCGTACCAATCAACTCCACTTTTACGTATTAATGGGCCCGGGGGCAAGATTTATTTGGGTGCCTCAAACAAACTGAATGACCTTTTTTTGCTCACTGAGTTTTGTATGACGGTTTAAAAAAGTTGACACTCTCGTAAACGGAAGTCGATTCTGGATGAAATTGCACAGCCTTAATTTGAATCCAGATTTATGAAAATCGGTTTAAACGTCGCTGAGAAATCGAAATGAGTTTCATTTAGGGAGTTTTTCTTCACTTTAATCGGTGCTTTTGGAACCGGAAACTGGTGACTAGTAGTCCCATAGCAGATTTAAATAACCACGAATTAACAAAATCTAACAACTAACTAGATGAGGTTATACTTGATTTCGACTGGGGTGATAATCGTGGAAAACTGTAAAACGACTCTCTCAGTCTTATAATACAAACGAATGTTGTTTACTGTCCAACAGTAAACAACATTCGTTTGTATTATAAGACTGAGACAGCCGTTTTACAGTTTTCCATAACTAGATGAGTTTATCAGTAAGTTTTATAAAAATTCACAACTCGTTCGCCATCACTATTAAAAACTACCAATGAAATTAAAAATTTTTCCCCTAATCGCGACTTTTGATTTGCATATTAGTTTGAGGAAATCGGTTAAGAAATTTCCGAGAAAAATAAGTATTTTATTATAGATTTTCAGATATTAACTTGTGATTCCAGAACAGAAACTCGAATCAGAAAAAAATCAATGGCAGCATATGGGACCGCAAAATCTTTTTTTTTGTTTCGATTATAGAGAGCTGCGTGAAAGGCATCGATTTACCCAACACGCTATACCCGATCCCCTGTAAAATTTTTCATTTAAATCTGAGTTTGGGAAAAACGGTTCAGGCATCTCTGACAAAATTGTCAGAGCTTGTCTATATGAGAAAGGCAAAAACACATACGCATTATAATTGATTTTATTACATATAATAATGAAATGAAAAAATCGAAACTCAAGATAATAGTTTCAATAATCCTACAAATTTACAAATTGCAATGCTTTGTATGACACACAGTCTCCGTCGCATAATATCCTTGTTATAGCCTAATATTTACTTGCTATCTGCGTTGATAATTCAGGAGGTTGTCATAAATAAGAGCCAGTTCACATAACTCATGCAATTAGCCTATATACTAAGAATTGACAGAAAAGTTTGTCGAAACAGCAGCAAAGTAGGGCTTTGTATTTTTTTTTTCGTTACATTCCTTTTATGGGATTTGACCTTCTGTTTCAACAGACTTCGCTGCAAATTCATAGCGTACAGAATCATCGCATGACTACTGACACTAAGAATCCTTCCAGGTCGGAGCTCGAACATACAACTCTATTTAAATAAAAGTAAACGATAAACGATACCCTCAAACATGCCGAAAAATATCTACCCGAACCGGCATCACTGTCTGTCGGAATCTAGCCGCTTCCGATGTCTTGCTTTGAGCACACACACATACACAAACACAGCTCTTTCGGTTCGGTAATTTATTGGGCAGCATAACTTTGAGCATTTTATTGGGTTTCTGACTTTTTACCGTGAAACTGACAGTTAGCAGCAGTGGATAAATTGTTCGTGCCTTTGGGGTAAAAATATGGTCCTGATTGCATCGGATAGAAAAAAAATCGTGACGGCTACGATCGACTGCTGTCTTTATAACTAAATTATTCGACTGCTGCCGCCAAGGTACCGGGTTGTGATTTTCCAACCTCGATCTCTGCTCTGCCTCTGCCACTACCGCTGAAAGTCATTCGATCATAATCGGTTCGAAACGGTTAACCTTTGTAGAGCTCTTGTCGACGGAGCAATAAATCAGTAATATAGACATTTTTGAAGTGCCTGGCGGTGAGAATTTATCCAACTTTATTGATTTACTTGAAATCATTTTCGAACCGCGGTTCACCGCAACATAAATTACTAGACGGTACCCATCGTGCAACCAAGACGAACTGATTCAAAACTACTTCCCAGACCACAACCACCCCGCGGGCGGTTGCGTTGCAGGCAGATGACGTGAAAGAAGTCCATTAAATCATAACATCGTTAATAAGGCTATCAAAATCAGCTCCGCTATCGGAAACTCTCATCATCATCCTCATCGTCATCAGCCACATCAAGAAAACTAATCTCCAAAAGTGTTGTTCTATTTTGAAAACTCATTGCCATTCAATCATTAACTAGATATCTCTATGTAATAACCTTCCACGATTTGGATTCCGGGGCATGACTTCCCGAAATTCGACAGCTCTCGTACCTTTGGCACACGCAACGGTGATTTTGTACCGACTTCGTTCGCTTAATCGAAAAAGTTCCGCCTAATCACCCGCGAACCATTCCAGCGGTCGCTAGGGGATCTAGCAAAGTTTAACGAATCCCCAGCGCTAGACTCGGCCTGGTCGGTGTCATGCCCGGAGAGAACTCGAACGTCTCAAACCGCACATAACTTTGTCATTTCGCGTCATCGTTACTTATTGCTTTTTAATAAGCTTCTTCTCCCTCCACCGAGCCGCGCCCAAAACGAGCTACTTTGCGGCGGCAGTGCGTGGTTTTGCGCCGGGGCAGTCAATTAAGTAATTAAGATAGACAACGCGTCGGCCAGGACGGTGACGGACGGGTGAACGATCGGGTGGATCGGGCATGTAAAACAGACCAGCAGGTCGGGATTGGAACTGCGACTGAGATAGTGTCTCGAACCGCTCCTCTATAGAGTAGCAAAAGGGAACCGGTCGCGGCACCTGGTCGATGTTGGTTCGGCTGCTGTTGACTTTGTTTGTGCCGGCCGATAAACCGGCAGTTGGTCGAACTTTGGAATTGAAGTTTTTGGGATGAACGACTCGACAGCTTGACGCTCGAGACTTCATTTGTTTGGAGATCTCTGGATACTATGTAATCGATTAGATCGGTCTTTTCAAGCGGACGACAAAAGTCAACAACCTTTCAAAAGTTTGATGCCGCGTTGATTCAGAACGCGTGGAAGAGAAGTTTGCTGCTTAAAGTAGAATCATATTAAAATACAAACTGAGGATATGTTTTGGCTTCGTTTTCAGATTTCCTACAACCCACTATAATGCACTTAAGCGCATGATTCGATGATTTGCGACAACGCGTTGAAAAAAGGGTAATCAAATTCACGTCTACACATGCGAGCAAACGTACTTACAAGTCACCAAACACCACTCAGATTGCAACCAAATTATGCAGAGCTCCGTACATACACAACTTTGCCCGGCCGATACGTGTTACATTTTTTTCCAGAATCGTGAACAGTTTTGCAAATTTTTATTCCACTCGTCACTCATTTCTAGTTTGTTTCCATTTGGATACTGAAATTGAGCTAGGATCATTCGTAAAAAACCAATAAAATTGAAAACAAATCAGTTATTATATTACTCACAAATTCCATCATAACCGGGTTGAGCACAGTAAAAAAAACAATCATTTCAATGATCGCCTTGATTGCTAGAGTGCAAGTGTGTAACGAGGCCTACGATTTCTATATTTTGTTCTTGAGACTAAATGAATCGTCCAGAGCTTGTTTTGTCGTAAATACTCGCCTTTTCCAAATTTACCATCTGAAAGATTTTTGATCGTGAATATTTTGTGACATAATATATAAACATAATTTTTGCTTGATGCCATCGAAAATATCGGATCATCAATGAAAAACATTATGCAAAATCAGCCCTTCTAATGGTTCCAAATGTTATTTAAAGAAGTATTAAAAATACTTTTCTGCAAATCGGAAGGAAAAATTTCTCAGTTCAGAGCAAATTTCGAACAATTTGATTAGCTTTGTGCACTTTTCGAAGCGCAAAATTCGCACCAAACGAGTACGAATAAAGCCAGCATTTGACTGCTTCGCGTTCGAAAAAAATCACCGAACAGCGTTTAATATCGCAGATAGTTCTACAATTTCCACCTTCTGAATGCCAGAAATTAATTCCGTACAGCGTTTTGATAGTTTCTTTTACTGAAATACTCAAATCCGAAATAAAATAATCGACATCAAAGTTCTGTATGTTGCTATTTTTACTCTCGTTGTGTGGTAGAAAATATTGGTCGCCAATAAGTCAATCTTTAGTATAATGCACCGTTACAATTCTGGAAGGGAAGCTGTATAAGTTATCATTTTTTTCGTATTCACGTCCTTCAGTTATGTCAGTGACATTACTCGTCCACTATTTTTTTTTCAACTGTTATCAGTAGCCAATTCAAGCGAATGAAATCGCACATTACCGGTATCTAACCGGACAAACAAAGGGCCAAATTAGATTTGATAAATTCGAATGTTTTGCATAATACAAAGCATCATTCGAACAACATTTTGTATTTTTTGTTTTTGTGAAAAAATTTTGAGAAAGAAGTCGGCGAGGAAGAATTTTCTAGAACTCATGGTATGCGATGTCCACTGTATCTCACCGCAAAATTATCAGAAGTCAAAAAATCCAACTCACATTGTTGTATTGGATGTTTTCCTAGATCCCTACCGCTTAAATTGGAATTCTTTTTAATTTTTTGAATTTTTGGTGGTTGTTTAAATTCAAAACTATGATTTTACACTGAAAAACGCCATTTTATAGCTGTGAAGCCTTTGGGTATTTTACATGTATTTTTAAAAACTGCTTTCGAGAAAAACACATTTGAAGTTTAAAATCGAAGGAAACATTTACACTTTTCTAGGAGGCGGATAGAGTATAACAATTTCGAGAACTTATATTTTTTCTTCGAATTTTGTTATAATAAAACTTTTCTAAAATGTTTTGTCAATTTTTCGCAGTATAAGATAAGAAAAGATGAAAGCCTATAACTTCCAAAGTTTTATATCGCTAGACTTGCAAATTTGATAAAATATTCTTGAAATGTTTTACTATTAGAAAACACAAACAAAAAAGTGGGTGGTTAATGTCAGAGATATAACTGGAGGACGTGAATACGAATAAAACTAACACGTTTCTTCACACTTCTGAATATCTATAATCGTTCTCATAAGTTGATCGATCGTGTGAATTAAATGAATGAGACAGGGAAAAAGAGAGTTAATAATTGCTCACCGGTGCGAATTACAATAATTTCATGGGAAGAAAATATCAAAAAGTTAATTAATAATGAATTTACTGATACTTCAGAATCAACTGCGCAGGCTAGAATGAATGAAACATATCAAATTCTACCTTATATACCTACTCAGTAGGTAAAACGAGAATGCAGTCGCCCTCTGCACCGAAACCGTCGCCCGAGCACAAGAAAGACAAGTCAAAAACATTAAATTTTCTCTGCGACACTCGTTAATACCACACATTTGAGGGAACTATTATTTTGAGTTATTCGAGCTTATCTCGTAATACTGAGAATGTGACAATTAAGAGAGTTTACAATTGGTAGCGATATAGTTTGAGCTTCAATCGGCGAGTGCCAACTATCAGTCACTTTTCATCGGGCTACTTCATCAGTTTGCCTTCTGGAAGGTGTTTCCAAATGTACCAGAGAAGTTGGCATTTCCTCGGTGGTGGGTTCAAGTTCTGACTCAGGTGACTTTTTCACGCAAATAGAAATTTTTCGAAATTCCGTTCATGTTACTGTCCTGTCGATCTGTTTTCGTTGGAAATCATAAAACAAATAAAATATACCAGAGAAGACAATATCGATTCGGGATTAGAAAATGCTATTTTCGAAAGACGGGAACATCAGTACTCTCACGTTCAATGTCAGCTTTAATAGATTGCAAAAGTTTCGGTATTAGTTCTACCGTGAAATAGAAGAACGGTTCGGTAGAAAAATTGCGACACGATGAAGAAAAGAAAGTGTCGGAATTACAATTGAACAAAACTAGTAGTTCAGTTCAGAGCTGAAAATTGTCATGCATTCTCAATGAAAGAAACCATTCCAGCAGTCTGATTTTCAATGCTTTACTGTCTCATTCGTAAATGACCGACACCAGAACAAACGAAGAGAGACGAAGCATTTTCGTTTCTCATCGAAAAAATGAGAGAGCATAATTGCCAACGTCACTCTTTCCTCGGTGACAAGACGAAACCAAACAAACGTCTCCAGTGAGCAACAGCAGAATTTCAATTCTCATTCTTTCATCGATGTATTGAAAATATATGACGCTTGGCTATAAAATATGGCAAATCAAATCAATTACATCCCAGAACTTCTTTGGAAACCAAAACTACTACAAATTCGAGCACCAACAGTTAAAACTTATTGTGAAACCTTTTTCTGTCGTTTACAATTCTCACAGCTTTGGTTGAATATCGACACTGCATACTATGGGATTTTCACTGAAAACTGCAAATGACTGAAAGGGAAAATGAAAGAAAAAACACAATTTTGAAACTACTGTCCTGCTTATGTCATTGACTGGACATGGATTTCGTTGTCATAGTTTGCAAGCAAAGCTGAGAGTGACAGTAATTTCTTGTCATTTTCGTCTATTTTTCAGTCAATGAAAATGATTTTTATTAGCTCTGGTTCAGTTTACATACAATTCAACCAGCAATCCGAAGGTTAATGTTTTGCGGCTAAAACAAAAATTTGTAATGAAAATTGAAAAGGTACATCCCAGGACACAAATTGCATGGAAGATTGTGCAAATGAAGAACGAGCACGAACATAAGCGAATATTACTTTCAAAAATACATATGGCTATAGCGTGATATTTTTGGTCATCGGAAGCCAAGTTCTTGGAATACGAATTGGAGAACGTATGCTTTGCATATGACTATTCAAACCGTTTTCATTACTTTTTATAAAGAGTTACTGACTTCGTTAATGGTAATCATGGTACCAACAAATCTCGTGTATTGAATTTTTCGCAATTCAAAACCTTATTTTTCACTTAACTATATGGCTTTCTATTGTGGTCATCATAATCCCAAATAGCTTATTTCAAACAAGATTCGGAAGCAAACTGATAAAATCAGCTTGAGTTCAGGATCAAAATCTTACAATATTTTTTTTGTATCGTTTTCGTTTTAGATCAAGTGAAGATATTTTTTAATTAACAATATATTTAATGAATCACACCACCTTAGATAAAAGATGCTGATGCCGGCACAGTGGAGCTATTATTAGGAGATACTTAATTAAGATAATTCATGACCGACTGCCTGGTTACGTACATTTTATGTCAGACGAGCTAGGCTACGTTTCCCACTTGAACACTGGTTACCGAAGTTATCATTGAATTGATAGGTTTTCGGCTTTGTAAGAATAGATCAAATATTTGTGAGTCTCTAATTGACCAGTCGGACACAATTTATACGCCATTCGTCTTACAACGACAGCTTCCGGGAGTCTGGTAGAAGAACTGTCATTGAGACAACCTCAACCAGAGCCTTCGAAAATAATTTTACACTGACATCATGGAACATCAGTACTTCTAAATAACAATCGACAGCAATAATGCTATTCCTTACCGTAAAATGCAGTCGTCATCCTGTAAAACAAAACATATATGATATAAATGATATGAATTTTAACACCCTTAAAAACAATCGAGAAGATTAGCAATCAGAAAAGATCGCCTACCGTAGTTTGATACTCTACCCCGAATAAAGGATCAGAAAGTTCCCTTACCCGAGAGGCAACGTCCAACGCAAACATCCCTAGATGTTTATCGAAACAACGACCTACGCATCAGCAAGCGCGTTCAAAATGCAGAGTTTATTCACGAACGTAAAAAATTCACGTCAAACCATACTGACATACTCATTTCCATCCGATCTGATGTCACGTCACCCAATCCATCACTTATTCATTCTCCGGAATGTTCACGCCGTCAAAATATTTCCATTTCATCTACATTTTCCCAAACAGCTCTAATCCATTTCGCCGAATGTGCGATTAGTTCGGAAAAGTGCGATTCGTCCCTCTCGGCGCCTAGCCAGTTTATGAATAATGCGGCTCGAACTGATGTACAGCCAAAGCCGCACATTTTGCCTCCAAGAGGCGGGACTGCTCCAGAAAAAAAACGGTAGCATCCTTGAGCACAAGGCCGTGACGCAAGCCTTTTCAAACACACCGATGACTGCGGAGAGAGATTCTTGAGTCAACAACCATTTTAACCCACATTCGAATTATCCACCTACCGCACTAACCGGTATCTTTTTTCTCTCTTGTCCTCTTTTTTTCAGGTAAGTGTCCTTAAGCTAGCACAAACGGTGTGAGATAACCCACACTGACAGATGGTTACTCATTCACTCCTTCGCTGAAAGGGGTTCGGTAAGATACCCTACGTGGAAAGCCACTTTAGTATTAGTCTCCAGCTAACCCGTTTGAAAAGTAGAAGCTCGCTTATCACCCTGCCTCTTCCACCCACTCTATCTTTCGCCCTACCAGAAGCAGCATCAGTGGTAGTATGCGAACACTATTATTCAACCATTAGCATCCTTGCCGCATAGTCTTGCTTACCGTTCCATCGTCATCCGTCCTAAGCGCACTCGGCCCATTACTCCTGCTGCTGGCATACATATGTGCGAACTGGATGGATTTTCCGCCTGAACGCAGCCAGATACAACAGAGAGCAAAATGCGATCGCCCTAATGCATATTGGAAAACTTCAGCCGTCCTGAATGGGAAGTTGAGTGGTCGTAAAAAATCGAACTCGCATACAAACAGGCACACACACACACCGAATTCGAATGGAATCAGCCAGTCCCGAAAATCTCGCAACGATTGGCGAAAAATGTATCACATGCAAATGACTGAAAGCGATTGTATAACCCAGGTCCGGATGTGCCAAAAGCTTCGGCTGTTGGAGGCATCCGTTCGAAGGATGGGCGAACCCAAAAAAAAATACGACAAAACCGTTTGGGTTAACTGCATGAGTGAGAAACCGGGACCGGGCATTTTATGCGTTCATCTGCGTTTTTTTTCCTCTTCGTTACTTTCTTCGTTCGTATCTTTTCGGACGATCCGAACGAAAACCTACGGTAAGGAGATGCGTTGACACTGTTGACGGTTGGAAAACGATGAAAATGGCAAAGTGCTTAAAATTGGAACATTTCTATTGTTGATTTGTGTCTAGGCAACATTGTTGGATGAGAAAGTTCAATACTTCTTGTCGAGTTGGTATCCTTTTGGCTTTTCCTTGCACTTGATGGAGAGTAAATTTGGAAGTGTTCTTATTTTGCTTCTTTTAAAGACAAATTGTATGAAGAAAACAAGTATCTATGAAACTTTTTTCCGACAATGAATGGTTACACAACTTTATGCTTAGGTATACTTAAAGGAGCGGTATATTTTTACAAAAATTATTTCACTGATAGCACAAAGGGTTACTCAATTTTCAATATACCTATTTCCTGAACTCTTCATATTAGGTATCAATTTACGGTTCTTCGTCGATGAACAGAACGATGCGGTCCTAAGCCACCAAAATCACATCTGTCTAGGTTTACTTGTTTTGACAGAAACACCTAAAGCTGTCTTAGGATTAGTTACAAACAGTAGAAAGGTAAAATAGTCAGACTTCTGATACATCAATGTATTATGCCACGATTATGTGTATTGCCATTGTTTGTAGCTGGTCGACATACATAATGATTTCAAAATCAACTTGTATCTGGTTAGATTTTGGTTTCACAAAAAGGATTTTATCATTACTCGTATAAATAAATCCATTTATATACAAGATTGAAACATAGTTCAGTCTAATGGACTATTCAATGAAATTGCTTATTCTATGATTCAGCTAATATCCCTATACCACACTGGCGAAGTACAATATAAGATGTTTATGTTGAAATAAACGATTGGTGGAACCAATCCAAAAGTTTCTTGATTTAAACGTTGAAGTACGTAACTAGTGCAAGTCATGTTTCATGAATTTATCAAAAATATTCAGTGTTTGTATTTCCAAAGAGCGAAAAACAATTTTTTCCACCTATTTCAAAAGAGCGAAAAATTTTTTTTTTCACCTATAGTGGATGCAACTATTATAGATTGTGGTTTTGCTAACTCAAGCACCGCATATTCATGTGGTTTTGCTAACCACTTGAAAAGTTTTTTTTTAATTGCCCACCACACTCGCCCACACCAAAAAGCTTAACAAGGAGCCCCCTGGTAATGGACGCAACTAATCTCAGTTCATTAACACTGACAAAATTTTAATACTAACAAAAAAAAACAAGAAGAACTGAGATTAAAACAATTTATTCTAAGATGTGCAATTAACTAATTTATTGGTGTGGAATCCCAGTGGAAATAAGTTTCCTTTTAAGGGATCCACTTTTAATATCTAAAATTGTATAATATAATACTGCTGACGTTTAACTAACATTGATATACAGATATATTACGATTGTTTAAACTTTACGCTTATTGTATAAAAATTTCTTTCAGTCTTTGTCTAAAGTAGTGCTTCAATCTAGATCTAAATATAGTACGGATGTTAATTTGTTGTATGTCAAGAGGAAGTGCATTAAATTTTGTAGGACCAACAAACAGAATATCCCTTTGGCCCAGAGTTGTGGTTGTTCGAATGCGCTGCAAGTTGCCATTACGGCGTTTATTACACTGCCCATACTAGCATATCCGTATTGAAAATCGACAAGTTGAGAAAAAGATGAATACATATTTCGAAAATAATTCGCTTTTTTCCGCCACTGTGTTGATTAATCCGTTATACTTTTGAATCACATACATGGATTACATTATAAACTTTTCATCTGGAATAAAATATTGCATATTTTGTCATTCGTTTATGTAAAATCTGTTACGCAACAAGATTGGACCCATTTGCGAGTACTTTTGTTGACGAACGAAAAGATACTCGCATACCAGTCCCATCTTAGCATGCTATGCTTCTTTCGCACGTGGCAGAATTTCAATTTTAATTCTCCATTCGCGTGAATGTTTTAATCATTCGATTTATTTAAAGTTCATTAGCTCTTGATGCAATTGAATTGTATGGTGGAGACACTTCCACAGAAGACAGCTCAAACAGTGATTTTGTAGATTTTGGTCAAAGTGATGGCAAAAGAGCTGAAACGTTTGATTTTAAAGGAAGTTATTTTTGCGAGGAACTGCGATCGAAACGCAAAATATCCAAAAAGGAATATCGTAAGTTGGTTTCTGCAAAGAAGCGCCGCATTTTACATCCCTCCAATTTTATGCATTGTAACTGTCGGAAAAATTGTACTAATGGGATATCGAAAAACGATCAAATCAATATTCATCAAGCATTCTGGAATATGGACCAAAATGGTAAAGTAGCTTTTATTCGCGACAGATTGAATCGGGCACCTATGAAAACGAGAAACAGTTATCATCATAAATTAAACGATCCTCGTATAAATTGTATACTTATCGCTTCTCCTTTGAATCAGCCGACAAATCCGTCGTGCAAGTTTACCGAGAATTCTTTCTTAACACCATTGGATACGGGAAACATTGCTGGTAAAACAATTGAATAAATTCATAATAAAATTTAAAAAATATGTTTCAACAGAAATATAATATATCGATGTCTGCATTATGATGTGGATGGAGTAGCAATGCAGAAGCAACGAGGAAAGTATGACAGAAGTGTTGCGAAGAAGGATGCTGTAAAAGCGCACATTTTATTGTACAACCCCACAGTTTCACATTATCGGCGTGAGCATGCTCCAAATAGACTTTACTACCCTCAGATAATATCACCATGAAAGAAATGCACAATCATTACCAAGAAATTCACCCTACGTTGACAGTTAGCTACACGTTCTTCTGTAGAATTATCAAGGAACTTAACATTTCACTTGTCAAGCTTGGTCATGAAGAATGTTATAAAACTAAAATATTTTGAGTCAGATCATACATTTATGGCAGCCGATTCCTTCCATGCTGCTGTGGAGAAGGCGATGCGTCAGAATCCGCCAGTAACATACCAAGAATTTGTAAAAACTGTATCGAAAGCGAAGAAAAAAGTCGATGTATTGGACATGCAATCAACTGATTATTTTCTATCAAAGCTCAGCGTTAGCCAGTACACGTTGAGTAAAGACAAGAATCGACCATATATTGATCAGATTAGACAGATACTTTTTCAAAAAGGAAGCTTAGAATTACGGTACAGTGGTTTGATAGCTGATGATTTTTTTTTTCATAAATACGTTTATTTCTTAAGGCAATTTACATAAGTTTTTCTTCGCCGTAGCATCACTTTTACATAATATTCTTATCCTAATTTAATTCTAACATAGTCACAACGTTTTGCATTTATTAAAACATATTCTCTTATTACTTAAATATCATCTTAGGTAACTCGTCATTAATTATGAAATCTACTCGGAAATATTATTTGAACCAAACGATTAACTTCTATAAATTATAAAATAAGCTGTTATTTTCAGACCTTTTGTTAATATTTTCATAAACTGTTTCGAGTTTGTTTGTATCATTACATTATTTTTATTCTAATTTAGCTATTGGTTGAACTCATGGACGCAGCTGGGATCAGAACTAAGTCTTGAAAGGGGCCTTTATTAAATTGAAACTCCAGTTTTCTTTATGAAATGATAAATAAGTTTCATGTATGAAAGGTCACGACAAGCAAGAATGTCTCGAACTGGGATATTGGATAGTCTACCTTGGGTACGCAAAGAATTTATTAGTTGAGATCTGACATCACGATACTCCACGCATGTCCAAACGACATGATCAATATCTCGATAACCTTCGCCACAAGCACAATGATTAGTCTCAGAGAGCCCAATTCGAAGGAGATGTGCATCTAACGTGTAGTGATTGGACATGAGTCTGGACATCACACGAATGAAATCTCTACTCACATCCAGTCCCCTGAACCATGCCTTTGTCGATATTTTCGGAATAATTGAGTGCATCCACCGACCCAGATCATCTTTATCCCAAGAAGCTTGCCAGCTGGCAAGTGTTCTTTGGCGAGACGAGCTATAGAATTCGTTGAAAGCAATTGGTCTCTCATAAATTTCACCCTCAATAGCACCACGTTTGGCTAAATTATCGGCTCTTTCATTGCCAGGAATGGAGCAATGAGCCGGGACCCAGACTATAGTGATTAGATAATTATTGTTCAATATGTCGTTCAGGCACTGTTCAGTCTTGCCAGTCATGTTTGAGCGAATGGCTTCAATTGCACTCAGACTATCTGTGAAGAGGAAATAATGGTTTGGAATTAATGTGACGATTACACTCAAACTATAATGAACTGCTGCTAGCTCTGCTATATAAACAGATGCAGGTTCTTGAAGCCTAAATGAGGCCGAAACATTATTGTTGAACATACCAAACCCTGTCGCTTCTTCAATTCGCGATCCGTCCGTGTAAAACATTTTCTCAGAGTCAATATGCCTGAACTTACTTGAAAATATTTTTGGGATTTCCGTCGAACGTAGATGATCCGGGATTCCACGCACTTCGCGCTGCATGGATGTATCGAAAAATAAAGTTGAGTCAGGGACATTTAGGAGGCTGACACGGATAGGAATATATCTTGAAGGGTTGATTTCCTGTGACATATGGTTAAAATATACTGTCATGAATTTTGTTTGAGATCGAAGCTCGACTAGTCGTTCGAAATTATTAATTACCATGGGATTCAGCACCTCACATCTTATTAGCAGGCGTGATGAAAGCTCCCAAAATCGATCTTTTAATGGAAGAACTCCCGCCAGAACTTCAAGACTCATTGTATGTGTCGAATGCATGCACCCTAAAGCAATTCGCAAACAACGATACTGAATTCGCACCCGTTTGATAATATGAGAGTTTGCAGCGGAACGAAAGCAAACGCATCCATATTCCATCACTGAAAGTATCGTTGTCTGATACAATTTTATTAGATCTTCCGGATGAGCACCCCACCAAGATCCTGTTATTGTTCGAAGAAAATTTACTCTTTGTTGGCATTTTGTTATCAGAAACCTAATGTGTCCTCCCCACGTGCATTTGGAATCGAACCACACCCCGAGGTATTTAAAAGTTAAAACCTGTTGGATCATTCTTCCCATCATATGGAGCTGAAGCTGCGCGGGATCATGCTTTCTTGAAAAGACGACTAACTCTGTTTTCTCCGCAGAGAATTCGATACCAAGATGAACAGCCCAATCGGACAAGTTATCTAAGGTATCTTGCAATGGTTTATGCAGATCAATAGCTTTGGGTCCAGTAACTGAAACCACGCCATCATCTGCCAATTGTCTTAGTGTACATGGGGTTACTAGACAGCTGTCAATGTCATTTACGTAAAAATTATAGAGGAGCGGACTGAGGCATGAGCCTTGCGGGAAGATAGCTGATGATGGTGAAATTAAATCGTGTTCATTTTTTTCTAAAAAGCAACTAAAAATTGTGAGTGATAAACAATTTGACATTTCAAACATCTTAGAGAGCCAAACACATCCAAATGGTCTGGATGAAACACGTAAGAATACGCTCCTTGGGATAATTCTACCGTTAATCAAAGAAGAGCAAAAATATTTTTGGGTAAGCTTACCTGTTAAGCGTACTTAAATCTGAAAATACATGGAGTTTCGATTGACATTGTTTGTTTTTGTTTTAGTTACCTACTTTATGAAAACTCCATACTATGATACACTCTTTTTTAGCAAACAAACATTTCCTGTATCCAAAGATCAATTCAAAGACAGTATATCTTCTAGCGTTTTCGTTTTCAACGGTGCCACTACACAGGATCCATAGTACTAGCCATGCAATGATTCTGTACACTAAGAATCGGCTGCGAAGTCTGTTGAAACAGAAAGGCCAAATTCCACAAAAGAAATGTAATGCCAAGACTTTGCTTTACTACACCGGTGTAGGACAGAAATGATACCTTGATTACACCCCTCGATTCCATACGCCATAATTAGAAAGGGACGAAATATTCTATTTTAAATAACTGTAGATATAAGCTTGAGGATAGGAAAATATTATTCTGGAAGATAAAATCAAAGTTGCAAAAAACAATTTCGGAGACCATTAGTAGGTTCAAATAATATATGAAGATATTCAGGAGACTTGTCTAGGTTGCGTGAACCTCAAATACTGTATTATTACCAGAGCTAATAAAAGTCATTTTCATTGACTTAAAATAGACGAAAATGACGAGAAATTGATGTCACTCTCAGCTTTGCTTGCAAACTATGAGAACGAAATTTATGTCCAGTCAATAACATAAGCGGAACAGTAGTTTCAAAATTGTGTTCTTTCTTTCATTTGCCCTTTCAGTCATTTGTTGTTTCCATTGAAAATCCCATAGTATGCAGTGTCGGTAATCGACCGAAGCTATGAGAATCGAAAATGACAGAAAAACGTTTCACAATTACTTTTACCTGTTGGTGCTCGAATTTGTAGTAGTTTTGGTTTCCAAAGAGGTTCTGGGATGTAATTACTTCGATTTGTCAAATTTTAGTCACTCTTTATAGCCAAGCGTTACAGATTTTCAGTACATCGATGAAAGAATGATAATTGAAATTCTGCTCATGCTCACTGAAGACGTTAGTATGGTTTCGTCTTGTCATAGAGCAAAGAGTGACCTTGGCAATTATACTCTCTCATTGTTTCAATGAGAAACGGAAATGCTTCGTTTCTCTTCGTTTGTTCTGGTGTCGGTCATTCACGAATGAAACAGAAAAATATTGAAAATGAGGTTGTTGAAATGGTTTCTTTCATTGAGAATGCGTGATAATTTTAAGCTCTGGTTATTACACTATAGCATTCATATACTAGATTTATTATCTGCAAAGATAAGGCGCTTTAAAAACATGGTTAAGCGCCAAAACTCTATCTCCGATAGTTTGGCTTAGAAACTTTCCAGTTTTGTTTTTCTATAATATAATTATCGATTTCATAAGACTGTAAAAATGTACGATTTTTCGATTCGATCTTCTTAAAATATTTAGTTCCAAGGTTTATACATTCATCTTCCGGACAAAATGACTTCATGATGAAATGACTATTATTATATTACCTTACAGGAAAAGAAGAAACCCTACGAAAAGCTTGCCTGTCAACGCAAAATGTTTTACCGAAAAGCAAACATGAAACAAACTCTCGAACCATCCAGACTCCACGGGGAACAAAACAAAAGATATCAGAAAACTAAAGTTGGAAATAATCAAAAACATTCACTTTAAACGATGAACTTCTACCAGTGCCTACAGAGGATAATGCGCGTGTTTCGTCCTATTTAATCAGGTTGCCTTCTGGAACATATCTCCGTATCAGTTGCAGGTTTGAGTCATGTCTATGTTAGGAAAGATTTAAATCGGTTGTGCTACTTATCACTGTTAAGTTTCCAAATACTACTGAAATCATTGCAGAACAACTTGAAATCGGGGAGACCAGGGTGAAAATGGCCACGGGGCGAAGAAGGCTCAACAACAACACACACCAAAAAATTTGTATTCTATAGATGACCTAATTCCTCATACGACGTAATTCATAAAGCCATAATTGGTCAAATGACATAAAATTTCATTTGTAATAATTTAATGTTAGATTAGCATGAATTTTACTGGTTTCGACTGTAACTTGCATTCTGCTAGCAGGTGCGACTGTACGAATTTTAAATAAATTTAAATACGAATACGCACGGAGAACCCGCAGATCACAAAATTACAATATTGCAATTATTGTTGGTTGTTTCAACTAAAATGTTGTTGTTCTAACTAACATATCTGTTGATTTTGACATAACCATTCAGGTAACCGAAATTGTTGTATTCAAATGCTGTCACTTGGCGGAGAACGAAGACAGCAAAACGCAGAACAAAAAACCTCTTCATTTCACCGTTTCATATTGAAATTTGTAATCTTTTGGTTCATTTCCATATCCTTTGTGAGTTTAGTGATAAAGATATAAGCAGTTAATTAGGTAAAATTTCGTTGTTCAAGCAGTGAAAGATTAGTTGCCCCCGAAGAGGCTAACAGTAAAAAATATTTATTGCAATTGGCGTTTTAAGTTCCAATAACTGAATAATTGGTTGAAACAACTGAGACATTTTTTTGCTTTCATGCATACAAGTAACTTTGCTGGGATTGTGTCTTTGTTCAATTGCACGAGTGACATCTCATTGAAACGTTTCATTGTTCGCTCAGGGTGTTTGGCATTGCTCAACTGAAACGTTTCATTACTTTTTGGGTGTCGTTGCTAAGCTGCCATCACGATAAATCAAAAATGATAGATTAGTTAAAACAACAATCGATTAGTTGTACCAAATTTTAACCAATCAAAATCAGAAAAACAACTAATATTTTAGTTGTTTTGCGATCGCTGGCTTTTCCGTGCGAATAAGTCAGTGAAGAGGTGTTTTTCAAAACGCTTCTAAAAATCATGATTTGCGGTGTCCACTGTATCTCAGCGCAGACTAATCAGAAGTGAACAAATTAAAGCAGCATAGTTAGAGTAAAAGTTTTTCTAAACACTAAAGTTTCTGCTTGATTTTTTTAATTTTTTTTTTTGAATTATTGGTGGTTGTTCAAAGTGATTTTTAACGAAAAAATCCGCCTTTTTTAAGCTGTAAAATCTTCTCGAAGTAGCAAAAAAAAAAAGAAAAGGAAAACTTTGGGGTCTAGTTTTTTTGTGTAGAAAGTGTGTGCAAAATTTGAACAAAATTGGTGCAGTAGTTTTTGAATGACGCTAGACACGGACTTTCAAAACCTGCTATCGAGGAAAACGCGTCTAAAGATTTTTATCTATAAAATCAATGGAAACAATTTATTACTCAAGGGAGCCCGTAGGGTCTAATATTTTCAAAAAATCATTTTTTTTATAATTTGTAATTTGAAACATTTCAAGAAGACGAGTTCTTACTTCTTCGCAGTATGAGATAAGCAAAGCTAAAAACCCATAACATGCATTTTTTTGTTCCGATAATCAAGAAAATTTCACAGAATACTCGTCAAATGTTTTACTATAAGAATATATAAAGAAAAAAATGAATGATTTCTCAAAAGTGTTAGACCCTACCCGCCCCTTAACTCAAAGGCAGTTGCATTTTATTTCACATATTTTTAAAATAAATTTACTCTCAACGCCATATTGAAAAATATTAAAACATTTTGTTCGATTCTTTGCATTCAATTTAGTATCAATTTGATGAAAAGTTTATCCGAAAATTTGATAGAATGTTTGAAAATAATCTTATGTACAATTTAAACAATGAAGTAGAAACAGGTTACTACCTTTCTGAGTCGATTTTATTCCTCTCTCATTTCTCGTTAAGTTACCAGGAAACTGGAGCAGAAAAAAATGGCACGTGCATAGAAATCGACTCACCTTCACAGAAATAACATTCACTTAATTTTTATCGCGACAACATATATGTTTTTATACACCAATCGCATCTAAATTGAATTATCTAGACATTGTCAGGATAGATTTTTGATCCATGCTTTTGAAGGCGAGATATTCAATGAACAAGTTGAAAAGCGGCGTTTTCAGCCATTCAATTCTTCTTTCAGAAAAAAAAGACTTTCTCTACCACTAAAGTCAATTAATCGTTCTGAAATTTTTACAGTACAATCTAAACCAATTTTCTAAGCGATTGTCAGTTGGGTTCTTTGATATTCGTCACCGTGTCTGAAAAAATCAGATTTGAAGCTTTCGTCACACCACTCCAACTGTTAGTTGGCATTGAATTAAAGCATGCTTGATTTTCATGTATTTCGTCATATCGAACTGTTTCCAAAGCTTTGGTTACCAACGCAAGCAAGCTATGTGGTCTGCACCACCTGTTTATAACAGATTGCATTTTAAACGATATTTCGATGTTTAACATTGAAAAAGTAAAGTCTGGTTGGATTAGATAGTATTGATTTGTTTTGAGCTACCGGAACTAAATACAAGTGGTGACATCTACAAGCTTCACTCGATGCATTCAAGCCGAACATGAATACTAAACAGTCTGCATTTTAGGGAGACTTAAATGATAATGTCAACGAATTTTGTTCAAAAAATTATCAAAACTGATTGGAAATATTTTTTCAAAAACACTTACGCCATTCTATTGAAATTATGAATCTTTCTAGTTTGGGGATCGAACACAATACAACTGGCTTTTTATTAGACCAGCTCCCTAAGCATTGAACCGTCATTCGAGCATCCTTTTAATGTTTCTATCCGTTATGATAGTGCAACTGTTCTTTGTGCCAAAAATGTCACGACCTTAAATGTGAAATCAGGAAAAATAGAAACATTAGCCATAATGATAAACGAATGTTGAACTTTTTCCACTGTCAGTTACACTTAAACGGAACGCTGCTACGGAAGGAATCGCATTCCACAAGCAGTTTGCTGTCCAGTGTGCCACCAAAAGATACCCGAAGATTCGTTTCTTCTGGGCAAAACAACACGGTCTCACAGCACGAGTGAGCAATAAAAACACATTGCAAATCCGGATGTGTCACTCCACGAGGACTATCGGTCACTGGGAGATGGCAGCTTCTGCAAGCAGCACTTCCTGCAGCAAATCTAATTTTGGAGCGTGCTTTTCCTGTTTCTGTTCTTTGCTTCTCATACAACGATGTCGGTGGTGTGGGCTGGCTGGGAAATGCTCTTTAATTTGACAGCAGAAAAGGAAAACATTCGAGTTTCCGTTTTTTTTTCAGGATCGAGGCACGTTATTGTGCTGTGCTTGTCGTCTAGCAAATACAGAAAAAAGCTCGTTCCAGTGTCAATTGAAGGAAAGCAATGAACTCGACCGATGTTATCTTTCCATCGAAGATTACATCAATAATTCATGTTTTGTCACTTCGTGACCGAAGTGTGAAGACACCTGCCCCGGGAATTCGGTCCGCCCGCTGTCGAACGGTGGGAAGCTGGGACAACACCGGTCACAAAAACTTCGACCGACCGACCGGCGTCCCCCGGCAATCGGTGGTATTATATTTGTTTATTTAAATTGGTCCGATGGCGCTGCAAAACAGGCAAAATCCAGAATCCGATCGTGACGCGCCTGGCTGAGCGTGCTTTACCGGGGCCCTAGGCATTGCTCGAATTTGCATATAATAAGTGTTGTTTAGATACTTTTGCCCGAGTACCGCTATTGAATCACAATTAGATTGGGTCTCCTTGGGGAGCTTGTGTAGAACAACGCCGGAGCTTCCAGCCCGGTCGCATCATTAAATATGAAAACACATACAAATTTGTAGCAGGAGATATTTTTGTTTGCCTATCTTCATCGTGTTTCCGCAGCCACTCCCGGGAGGGTGCATTGATTTTTGCAGTACTGTCTACTCGTACCTGCAGCCAAGCGGGAGATTCAAGAAACAACTAGTTTCATATTTCAAGCAGCCCGTTGAACTCCGCTGCTCGCAAATAAATATCCTATGATTCATTTGATCATTAATATGAAATAATGCATGTGAGTCTGAGTGTGTGTGCCGGGAAGCTCGAATTCTCTTGCATTTTTTTTCTCTCGTTTCGGCACCGGGGATCTCGCATTTCACGCAACAGAACGCAGTGAATAATATCGCCTATTTCAATATTTAATAAACTCGCCAATTCTGCTCAACTGCACAAACACACAAAGGTGCGCGGCAGTGGCCAGTGCGGACCGCGCAGAACGAGTTCCATTCAATCGCATGTTCGTATAAATTTCGAAACAAAAAGTACTTATTTATTCATAACGCAGAGTACTATATGCCCACCACTTTTTTTCTTTTCTCTCCCTTTCCCCCTCCTAGAAGCACAACATACATCCACAAGGGTACTTAATTTAGAGCTCACTGTGAAGCGCCCATAGTCTATCTGCGACCCAACCGAGCCTTGAAAAGCTATTGAATCAATCCTGGCCACACCCACCCCATTCGGATGAGCTTCAATGCTGATGCTAAATGTGATGCAAAATTCAACGCATATTTCAAATATTCATTCAATACGTGCGTTGTCCCGGTGTCTAAATTGGAAAACCTTTTTTTTATATTTTCGCCAGTTGGCCCCTCTATCATTGGCAGCGGACGGAAGAGAAGGGCACAGAGAAGACACGCAAATCCAATTAATAATTTAGTATGGCCATCACTTCGTTGGAAGAGCTCACACATGTTGCTATTTTTCACATTGGAACACACCATCATAAGTGATGCGAGCGGTGCACTGTGCGCTGTGAGTGTAACAATCGAGCTGACTAACTAATAGGGGAAAGATTAATAGAGCAAACTTCAAGGGTTGACGTTCAGGGGGATGTTTCCACCAGGCCGGCACCGAGCAAAATAGGAACAGACATGTCCCGTGAGGGCTGTTGTATCAGGCAAGCAAGCAATCAACGAGTACAGAGGTATAGAGATAGGATACCTTTTCCAAAGTCTGTTTCTTTCACATTCACTCGATCCCAATTGGCCGCGCCGCTTTGTCTACGGAGAGTGACTGTCGGGCTTGACAGGAACGGGAAACAACGTTCCGCATTGCCATTACGCTATTAGTAACACTTGTTCGGTATTCCTTGTGCTTCGGAAGGACTGGGCTCTTTGCTGTGGGTGAACTTCGATACTAACATTGGGCAGGTAGAACGAAGTAACTTGTGACTAAAATTTATCTACATCCACAGTATTTTTTTCATGATTTTTTACGACATGTAGTGTTCGCTCTGAGATGCCAAAGGCATTGTTTTAAAACTACTCACTTTGAAAAAATTCTGTCATTTGACATCTTATAAGACGAGATATACTGATAACGACCACCGCGACTTGAACCAAGAATCATTGGACCAGAAAAGTATGTCCGTTAATCGACCGAGCCACAGAAACACACATATCTTTGGCCAGTAAATAGTGCATATAAGTTTTACTTAGAACGAGTGCAACCTTTTTTGTTGATTGAATTAAAGGATGACTTTTTTGTTCATTTGTTGCTTTTAAAATTTTTACTTCACGTTAACGGTCAACGTTTCGATGGTTTTTCTTTCATCTTCAAGGCACTCTTAAACGTAAAAAAAAGGTTTAGGTTAAAGTTTTAGATGACTGTTTTACTAACAAAAATGCTAAATCAAAATCAAGGTCAAATACAAAGAGAAAAACCTGCTTTAATCCACCTAGTGATGTAATGATTCCTTTCTCATAATCTTTTATATGAGAATTTTCAAGCCAATCGGAACAAAACTCCAGAAGTTCCTTTATCTTTTTCTAATCTCATACTGCGAAGAAACAAGAGCTTGGTGCACGGGTCCAAAAGTTCTGCTTCGATTGATTCGAAATACATTCCTGAAATGTTTTCTCATAACAAAATGCAAAGAAAAAAGATGATTTTTCAAAAGTGTTAGACCCTACGGGCCCCATAGAAAAATAAATTGTTTCCCTCGAGTTTATATAAAATAAGCTTGAAACGCGTTTTTCTCGAAAGCACATTTAAAAGCCTGTATCCATCGTCATTTAAGAAGTACTTCATCAATTCTTTTAAAATTTTGCACACACTTTCTACATAAAAAATTCCCAACACCAACGTTTTCCTTTCCGTTTGGAAAGATTTAACAGTTACAAAATGGCGGATTTTTTTTTTAAAAATCGCACTTTTTACTTTAAACAGCCACCAAATATTCAAGAAAAAAAATTATTCAAATAAAAACGTAGGAGTAAATATTTCTACCTCTGATAATTTTACGTTGAGATAAAGTGCACACCGAAAATCATGATTTCTAAAACGCGTCTATAACATACTTCTACACTGACTCATATCTCAAAAATTTTCCACGAAAATTCGAATTATTTTTTTTACTATAGCTTTAAAAACATTGCTAAAATGGTGTTTTGTTCCATCCATCAGAACCTCCCCCTATACCTCCCACTATCCCCTTAGCTTCCATATCCAGAATAAGAATTTAGAATAAAATTTCGTTGCAACCTATGAGGCCATAAGATATTTCGTTTGAGCACACTCGTTTGCGAAAATCAGTTCAACAATCTCAAAGAACTAATTCTGTAGAGCTTTTGGCAATCATTTTCGGAACCGGGAACCGGGGATAGTCGGGTAATGTTTTGCATATTTTACCCCGTCAAACCGGAACCGAAGGTCGGATCTTGATCTAATTATATAACTATGAGGGCATGTTCAGGAGTGTTCTAGTTCTAGATGCATAATTTATGTCAGTTTTAAAATTTAATTCTTTTTAAACACTTTTCATTTGAAAATAAGTAAACGGAAATTATTTCAGCAGTTTACGAGAAAATCGATTGTACTTTATTCATTTTTTGACTCATTTTACCTCGATACTCTGAAACCGAAAGTCGGATGCGGACAAAATTTTAAAACAGGCTTTGTTACCATACGATCATACATTTTGATCTAAGTTTGCAATCCGAAAAAAATCGATGCAATCTTCAATTGAATCGATTCGCTCATATAGTACAAAAAGGTTTACAATTTTACCTACAAAAAATCACAGTATTACCGAAACAATTGATGTCCTAGTGGTATTGACCAAATCATGTATATAATAAAGCTGTAAAGTACATACTTGTGACGGAACACCCAACTTAAATCTTAACAATTTAAATTTAATTCATATTACAATAAACAATACATTAAGAAATCTAAGTTTGCAAAAATCGTTTCAGTGGTGTTCGAAAAAACCTACTTAGTTAATTATAAAGCAGGCTATGTCACCATAAGACAAAGCAAAGCAATGTCTTAGAATTACATTCCTATTGTGGGATTTGGTCTTTCTGTTTGAACAGAATTCGCAGCCGATTCAAAGCGTACAGAATCATTGCATGGCTAGTATTACGATACTGACATAAGATCATAAGGCATAATGTGTCAAAAATGTTCTAGCGGTTTCCGAGAAAATCTCAAAAAGACGAATCCGGATAAAACTTCACAATTGATTATGGAATAACATACGACCTTACATTTAAATAAAAAAAATGCTAAAATCAGCTCAGCAGTGTCAAAGGAATTCGAGTTAATTTTTATTATTCTTTTGAACCTTCTCCGCGCCAATCTGAAACCGTATGTAGTATCTGGTTAAATTCAATAGCAGGGATTATAGAACCAATCAATTGAAATTAATCTACGATTCCTGAAAAAATCGGGTACACTTGTTACTCCGGAACGGTAAGTCGGATATGAATAAAATTCAATGGCAGACTATTAGATCATTAGATCTTTTATTTGAATCTTAACCTGTGAAAATTGTTCCATCGTTTTCCGAGAAAATTGTTCCATCGTTTTCCGCGAAAATTGAGAGCACTTTTTCCTCTTCTGCTACACATCGCACAACGTTACTCCGAAACCAGAAGTCGGATCTGGTTAAAATTAAATCGCAGGCTAAGGAACTATAAGAGCTTTTATTTGAAACTTAGTTCGCGAAAATAGTTCCAGCAGTTTCCAAGAAAATCAAGAGCACATTTTCCATTTTTCAACACATTTTACCCTTCCAATTCGGAACTGGAAGTCGGATCTAGATAAAATAAAAAAGCAAGTTATTTAAATCTTTGTACACGAAAATGTGCACATTTTTTTAACAATTTTATCACGTTACTCCGGAACTGTATGTCGGATCAGAATACAATTCAATAGCGGGCAACTATGAGACCCATCAATTGAATATGAGTATGCCAAAATTGTTTGAGTTGTTTGCGAGAAAATTGAGTGAACTTTGTTCACACAGTTTACCTCGTTATTATGATACTAGCTCCGGTTATAAATAAATTGCAGGCTATGGAATTAAAAGACCTTTTATTTGAATCTTAATATTTGAAAATAGTTCCAGTAGTTTGCAAGAAAATCAAGTGAACTTTTCCGTATTTTTACACATTTTATCCCATCAATCCGGAACCGGAAGTCGAATATGGATAAAATTAAAAAGCAAGTTATTTGAATCTTTCTAAATGAAAAGTGTTCCAACTGCTTCCGAGAAAATCGAAAGTATTTTTTTCATTTGTTTTAACATCGATCGAAAGTAGATACTATAATGTATTTTATTCAAAGTTTGGGAAAAATTTTCCTGAAGAAAATCAAGCACACTTTCTTTAAGTTTTTACACATTTTACCGCGTTACTTCTGAAGCAGTCAGATCTGAGTCAGATTCAATAGCGAGATCGAGACCGTAAGAGTTTTCAGTTGAATATTAGTCTGCGAAAATTGTTTCAGCCGTTTCCGTGAAAATTGAGTACTCTTTTTTCATTTTACTAGACACATTTTACCACGTTACTCTGGTACCGGAAGCTAGCTCTGGATATAAATAAATTTGCAGGCTATGGAACTATGAGACCTTTTATGTACATGAATTTGCGACAATCGATTCAGCGATTTTTTGGAAACATTTAACCCTGTTATTCCGTAGCCAAAAATCAGATCCAGATAAAATTTCGTTGTCGGGGCTATAGGACAATTGGAACTCTCATTCTAGCTTTAGTTTATGAAAAAAGTTCAAACGGTTATTGAGAATGAGAAAATCGTGTGCTGAACGAGAAAATTTCATTGCACATTTTATCCCGCTGCTCCGGAACCAGATACCGGATCTGGATAAAATTTCAAACCAATTATGGGAACACTGCCGAAACAGGTGATCGGCTAAGAAATTTACATCTGTAGATAGTAAAGTAAGATTTTATCACAAAAAAGTAGAGCTATGTCGACAAAAGTGCCAGAAGAAGTGTGTTTTGCCTTTCATTAAGAATCACAAAGGTTCAGTGAACCTCTGGTGTGATTTGGTTGCCTTTCCAGTCCAGGGATGCTGAGAGAGACGAGAGCATGTAAATTCTTCCTACTGACCGAACGCATAACGGAACACCATGAGTACAACATTTTGCCTAGATTTGTTAAAATAATTAAAAGTTATAGTAGACAGACTCAAAAAAAAACAAATTTTATCGGAATATCATTCGATGAAAACGAGATGGAGTAAATGGCTCACTCCTGTATGAAACAAAATTTCGGGGGCTCTCCGTCTCATTATCAACCGATAGAACGAAGTTACAAAATCAGAACTCTTCAAACTCAATATTCGGTTTTGAAGAGTTTTCATTTTTTTGCTGTTTTTATTCCATAAATTTCAACATCAACCTGCCATCAAATCAAACTCTTAGAAAAAAACCCATAGCCAGACTTGATGAGATCATTTTGTTGCTCAAACAATTCCAAATCTGCATGCACAAAAAAAAACTGATAGCTTTGATTGTTCGTTCCGATTCCGTCCGCTCCCACTGATTTCCGCTTTTCGATGAGTGAGTGGAACGGAAAGGATAGATTCATAAAAAAAATCTCACCATTCCATATGGCAGCAAAAATCAAAACCAAGAGCAGTGTCATCCGAAGGGAAATTCTACTTGGAAATGGAAATCGCATGAATCCGTGCACAAGGTTTCGCAAACCTACACACACACACTCGCTAACACACGGTCGCTCAGTGATCGGAGTCGTAAACCAAAGACCCCGAACCGAATGGGGCACAAAGTACGGATGAGAGCATAAAAATATGTTGCACTGCAATATAATATTTCATCTTTTGATTTATGAATGTCTTTGCCCTTTTTTCCTGTGCGCGGATGCCACTGCCACCGCTTCTGTCAAGCGAAGGGTTACTACTACTGGTGAACCTGGCTTGCGATGTCAGGCGAGGAACTGACGGCTGACTGCCGTTACCCGGGAGTCGTCGATTTGTCGTCCTCTTTGGCAGGCTGAGCCCGACGTTTGAAACAACAACAGAAAAAAAATCAACCTCCTTCTCGAACTTGAACTCTCACTCTCTTGTCTGGCATCGGAACGCGACTGGACTCGGACAGGGTGTAGTTATTGTTTACTACTGGACCTTCCTCCCCATCCCCTCGCCGTTCTAGAAGCAAGAATTTCTGATGGTACTGGACCAATGACGACGGTTGGCTTCCATTTCCTTGCCCATCATCCGCGAACTATTAACTATCGGGGATGTCATCCCACTTACCGGCTCTGTCCGCTTCGTGTGTGATCCAACTAGAGGGAAGGTGAAGAACTTTACAGCCAGGTTATGAGCCCCGGAGGCCAATGGTGCGACGGCGAGTGCTTCCAACTAACTGCTGAGTAGATTAATCTTCGGCTCATATTTTTTTGTGTACGATGATTGCCAGCGTTTTACTTTTTGTTATCTCTCCCGGACCGGAGGATTGCCTTCGTTCCGAGCGAGTTTTATGGTGGTACTCCACGCTCCACGTGCTTCTGGCAAGTCTGCCATCACGACGAGAGTTGCACGGATCCTACAGAACTATACACAGAGCACCGACCGGCTCGCGTGAAAAATACGACATAACAGTTGGGTGATTACGTTTCACTTGCTCGCCGGAGACAGTTCCGGAGTGGTGGCGAAGCGCTATTGTTACTTCTTGGCTGGCAAAAGTGCAAAAAGTTATGATTTTACCGGTTTTTTCGTTTCACAGCTGTCCAAATAAATTATTTACATTTCCCTTAAGGATCTGCACGGCGCGACAAGCTGTAGTCGCTTTCTTTACACACTTGCAAACGTCATAATGTCATAAATTTTGAGTGACTCGAGAAGTGTTCCAATCTTCGCTCCCATCATGCCACCGCAATCGTGCTCCGACTGTCAGTTTCAGCGACGAAAGTTTTGAATATTGTCACGTGGATGTCTGTCATTCGTTCACTTTTCCTTTATTCCCCACCAATAATCCCGAATACCAACCAAAGAATATTGTAAGGCCGCATGGTCTGACTCTAATGGTACCGTCTGCTGCAAAGTCTCATTTAAGGATCCATTTAGTCTTTTTTTTTCACCGTTCTTAGTCCCGCTCTAGCAAATCAGCAAAAAGCGAACCAGTGAACTTCGGTGGTCCTTCGCCTGACCTGACATGGAATTGCTGCTAAGTGCAGGAGATGCTCTTCTCGGCGAAATGGGGGTCGAAAGATGGTCTATCACGCCACACTTACAGTCAACCTGAATGATTTATAATGGGTAATGGTTTTAGAGCCCATTAGGAAAAAAAATGTTTTAATGTCCTGTGCTGCGCTTCTCGTGCCGGACGACGGTTGCTCGGTCGGTCGGTCGGTCGACACTTCCCATTCCGTTCCAGACTCAAGTTTCTGGCCTGGCACTAGAGGTTTCACTACGGTCCTTCTACTTCCCTCCGGGTCAAGGCAAATGGATGCGACACTCTTTAGGCTGAAAGCAATTTGATTGAATGGGTTAGTGTCTTCTTTAAGTGCTCCCGGTGATAACCGGAGACTCTCGATGGGGAGGAAAAATGTAAAATTTAACAGTTTCTGTAGCCGCACCGCGTTATTCAATTACTGGGTAAATTGCTTGATAAATTCCAAATTTTGTCAATGGTTTTCTGTACGTGAAAATTTTCCGTTTTAATAGCGTCAAACTACAATCATAATTCAATTCAAAGGAATGGAATATAATATCTCATCCTGCCAGCCATTTGAAATCATTCGACAGAAAACCTGTGCACTTTACGACACTTCGTTCCGCTATCGTCTAGAGGAGAATGGTGAATCACTTATTGCGGACGCCAAACCCACATCAAACACTCGCTTGAGAACAACCGAAGGCATTTCCTGTCCTATGTTCTGCCTCAACAGAAGCAACGGTTAACAAACAATAAAAAAAATACGAACGGCTCCAGTACAGAAGATATCCCGATTCCGCATTTTCATTTTTCTTCTACTTCTTCTTGTATTTGTTCCTACGGGGAGCAATTTCCAAAAGAAGTAGTGCTGCATCAGGAAGTTCGCCATCTCACCCCGAGCTGAGTGGACGGACGTAAACCGACTGGAAAGTGCATGCTTGTAGCAGCACTTTGTCATCTCATGCACATGTGCCTTTCCCCAGTTTCGCTTTTTATTCGATTTTTCACTTTTCTCACTTCCGGCTAGTCCATTCCAGTTCCATTCGCCCATTCGGCCCTCTTTGGCAAGATTGGAAAAACAGCACTAACTAAATTAAAAATGCCATCTTTGGTAAATGTTTTCCTCCAATCCTGGTAGCTAGCTTTCGCTGCCCCCGGCTCAACTTAACCGCTTGTGAACTGTCAAACGGTGAAAAATGCACAAACACACACATTGAAACGTGAAAAAAGTCCGGATTTAGGTTTCATTTAAAACTGAAAGAATCCCGTTTCATTTGCAAAAACGACCTCATCAATTCTCAGAGCACAGCAGTTCGTCAGATCCTCGATGAAACAAGACAGGCAGCGGCAACAAACACCGAAAAAAAACGGTGCTGATAAAATGCTTCATCAAATTAAATTCAATTCACTTGCTTTTCCCACACCTCCAATGCAGTGCTTCGGACTCGGCAAGTGGCGTGGGCGGCCGCTAGACCCTGCCCTTGTAGCGCCCCTATTTTCTTTTTTATTTAAGCAGATCCTTTCAGACTGCTAATGAAACGGTTCTGACGACAAACGACAGCTTTGAGTCAACACCGGTGTAGCATCGGCATTGCCTCGGTTGTTCACATTACCCCCGCCCCTTCGCTCCGGGTTGCTCCCATTTTCTTCGGGTAAGTCAAGTGCCAACCAACCAAAGAATAGCAAAGAAAAGATGGCAATCAGTGCGGAAGAATTAAGCTTCTGCAGCCGCGATCCCCCTGTCAGCGTTCCACGGGAGCGGAAAATCGCATAAAGCACGGAAGCTCAGCAAAACAACCCACCGGCTCCTGTACAGGAAAAGTGGGCGAACGAAACAGTGAGGCTGTTTACTTTCTAATTTACATCAATCAAATTACATCAATCGTATCGTCGTCGTCCTCCGAGCATAAGAATCAGTACTGGCAAAACCGAAGACCGAGATTCTCATCGTTTGACGTCCGGGACGGACAGAAAGAATTGATCCAATTTGCCGTTCTGTCTGTTCCCGTTTAGTAGCTCGTAAACATGACCTCCGGTTGGGGTGGTGTTTGTTCGGATTCTTATCCCCGGCAAGCAGAAATTGACCTTTATTTATTCGTCGAACGTACGGAACTGTTTACACTTTCCTTTCGTGGTAGGTTTGCTTAGAGATTCGTTTTGTTCCAACGACGACAAGTCACGTCTTCGGCCATCGGTGATATTGAATATAAAATCAGATATTAGATATTCGATAGAATAAATAATTGTTTTGGAATTAAACGTTCGTCTGATTTGCATTTGCTTCACCGTTTCGTTCAAATTAATGATGATTCCA